>NC_056441.1:35273878-35576378 GCF_018296145.1 Oncorhynchus tshawytscha
GCAGGTAGCACTTGTTCTCACCAAAGACGCTGTGAAAGCTACATTTAGAATCCATGGGAATCCTTTCAGAGATTTTGAATTGTCTCCCTTTGTTCTCCAAGGTGCTTTGTAGGCACTGAAACGTGTGGGAGGTGGGGAAGAAGTGAGCTCTGGCTAGCAGCGTTGCCTTGTGACCACTGTATTAGGGCTGGCTGGCACTCCCACCAGCACCACGTCTTTGCAAGTACTTGAGAGAATCTGGTCCAACCTCCAGTTTCATCCCAAGCGATGGTGCCAGACATCTTCTTCTTCTAAATGAAACCAATTGTAGCAGAAACGCAACCGGCTCCCTTCATTTTCACTCCTGAAACCATTTTAAAAGCACTCTCTGTTCCCTTTAACTTCAGATGAAAGCGCCAAGCTCTATTTGTCTGGGGGTGGCTTTCGTAACACCCCCTTTTGGAGGTTGTGATTGTAGCGAGGGTTGACGGAGGTGCCGAGCACAAAGTAGAATATGACGTTTCTCCTCTAGGTTTTAAAGAGGAGTGCTCGTTCACGTGACCCACAACCTCTGAGTAAAATACAGAACTAAGTTCTGCTGACAGGAGAGGAAAATGCGCCGGTCTCTCGCTTGACACTTGCTCAGCGGGCACGTGCCAGAGATGGCGTGTTAGTGTCGATGAGGTGTCAGCTGGATCTGTCCTCGTAGAGAGAGCGGCAGAGAGGGGGAAAAACAATAACATAGAACTCTTAGATGACTCCTGCTAGACTTTGAAAGGCCTGGCGGGGGTTTGTGACCCCTTGTCTCCCTTGACCCCCCCCCTCCCCCTCCCTTTGTGGGCTGTCCAGCTGGCTCTGTCCATTTTCACTGTGCACTGGAACACTTCTGAAGTGACCAGGGCGTACACACACACACACACACATTACTTCCTCTACTGCCTCAGGCAAGCCATCCTCTGGGCTTACACAGACTTTCCTCCACAGGGAAAGAATAATAAACTAATCTAGCTTAGAGAGAAATGCTGGCACTGAATGGCTGCTGACATAAACCCGGTGCTAGTATTGTAGCCTTAGTTCTGGTTTTGTCCTCAGGGCTGGAATGGCTGCAGGCCACTGGAAGTTCCTCCTTTAATTGATTGTCACATCTTGATTAATCCATCTCCATTGAGCCGATTTAATCCTCCTCCATTTATCAGATGTTTGTTTCCCACCTCAGGCCATGTTAAGGGGGTTGTAGTGAGAACTGCCAGACCGTGAGGTTTCATCTCTGTGAGGGAGATAAGGAGAGAGGCGGGCACCTGGCCATGGTGGTTTATCAGAGACTGTCCCGTGGTGCTCAGAAAGAGGCTAAGCCTGCCCAATGGAGAGCCTGGCGGGAAGGTACAAATAAACAAGTTAGAGAATATCTACCATGAACATCTGCCCATTTGCCTCCAATGATACTAGATGTACTGGAGGTAGTTTGCAGTGCTAGTCCAATGTGACTCAGTAACCTTGCCCGTGGCCTGAAGAGGCGTGTTACAAAGAACTAACCCCAAAGAACTAGCAAAATTGACAAACCTTGGACATTAGCACCACCCGATTGGGTTAGCATGCAGAGCTTAAAGGGATAGTATGATATTTTGGAAACTAAGCCTTTTTTCTACCTACCCAGAGTCAGATGAACTCATGGATGACATTTTTATGTCTCTAATTAGCATTAGCGCAATAACTGGAAGTCTACCAGAACATGCTCATTAAGTTCATATGACTCTGAGTAAGTAGAAAAAAGGCTTAGTTGCCAAAATGTCATACTATCCCTTTAAGCTCTGCATGCTAACCCAGTCTGGTGGAATGCTGATGTCCAAGGTTGGTCCATTTAAACCCTGTATTTGGGGAGTTTCTCCCATTCTTCGTAGGGATGGTGCCAGGTTTCCTCCAGACGGGACGCTTGGCATTCAGGCCAAAGAGTTAAATCTTGGTATCATCAGACCAGAGAAACCTGTTTCTCATGGTCGTTGTCCTTTAGGTGCCTTTTGTAAATTCCAAGCAGGCTGTCATGTGCCTTTTACTGAGGAGTGGCTTCCTGTCTGGCCACTCTACCATAAAGGCCTAATTGGTAGAGTGCTACAGAGGTGGTTGTCTTTCTGGAAGGTTCTCCCATCTCCACAGAGGAACTCTGTCAGAGACCATCGAGTTCTTGGTCACCTCCCTGACCAAAGCTCTTCTCCCCGATTTGCTCAGTTTAGCCGGGCAGCAAGCTCTAGGAAGAGTCTTGGTGATTCCAAACTTCTTCCATTTTAGTAGGGCGGCAGGGTAGCCTAGTGGTTAGAGCGTTGGACTAGTAACCGAAAGGTTGCAAGTTCGAATCCCCGAGCTGACAAGGTACAAATCTGTTGTTCTGCCCCTGAACAGGCAGTTAACCCACTGTTTCTAGGCCGTCATTGAAAATAAGAATTTGTTCTTAACTGACTTGCCTAGTAAAAAAAAGGTAAAATAAAAATGTAAAATAAGAATGATGGAGGACACTGTGTTCTTGGGAACCTTCAATGCTGCAGAAAGTTTGTGGTACCCTTCCCCAGATCTGTGCCTCGACACAATCCTGTCTCAGAGCTCTAGGACAATTCCTTCGACCTCATGGCTTGGTTTTTGCTTTGACATGAATCGTCAACTGTGGGACCTTATAGACAGGTGTGTGCCTTTCCAAATCATGTCCACTCAATTGAATTTACCACAGGTGGACTCCAATCAAATTGTAGAAACATCTCAAGGATGATCAATGGAAATGGGTTGCACCTGAGCTCAATTTCCGAGTCTCATAGCAAAGGGTCTGAATACTTATGTAAAAAAGGTATTTCTGTTTTTTATTTACTTATAAATTTGCCAACATTTCTAAAAAGCTGTTTGTCATTATGGGGTATTCTGTGTAGATTGATGATGAAAAAACATTTAATTTAATCAATTTTTAGAATAAGGCTGTAAATGTATCAAAATGTGGAAAAGGTCGAGGGGTCTGAATGCACCGTATATCTCCTAAATATTTCTGATGGGAAATGGGTGGTTCATGACTTACTAGTCAGGAAGACTTTGTTTGTCTTTCATTCAAATGTCAGCAACCACCTTGTGCTTCCTTCACTGAACTTGGGCCACATTTTCAATTTTACTCTGGTGTTCAGGTTCTCCACCAACCCTACCTGAGGTAGCAGCCAGACTTTCTCAGGAGAGACACCCCCCCCCCCAGCCCCCAATTCCAATCCCGCTCTGCCTCAGCCGTTTGACGTCAACGAGCGACAGAATGATATGCCTGATTTGTCATTCCACTGCCAGACGTCTAACAGACCCAAGCAGAGGGCAATGATTGCCTTGCCTGCGAGCGGCTGCATTTCAATTCGAATGATAAAGTCTAAGCCCGACCACTTTGCCGTTGCATTAACCGCTCACACCCTGCCATTTTGTGCTTTGTCATTTTCTTCATTTTTTTGTCCCCCCCCAGGCTTGTAAATGCAACTGCCCCCTGGCCTGGCCCAGCAGAAACAGGCTGCACTATCTGCATAACCTCCGGCAGGAGCATAGCTGTGTAATCCTCCAGGGTCATGAAGCTACCTTTTTCAATTAGCCAGAGGGTGAGCTCTTATGGCACATCAGATGACTATCTGTCTCAATAATCCCCCATCATTAATCAATGGGTAGTCAACGCAAGACCCAGTGCCCTAAATCCTTCAGAACGAGTACTGGGATTGCTCCCCCCTCGACCCTAGCTTTCGGGCCTCCTCACTCTGTACTGGAAGAATGAACCTGGAACCACACACACTTTCCTGTTCTCTGTCCCTTCAGCTTCCCCTCGTGAATGACTCATGGAAACACAGAATAACTCATTTTGAGGCCAATTGCAGCATTGCTATTCACCGTGTGTCGGTTTGTTGAGCTCGATCAACAGCCAAGGTCCTGGATTCAATCATCGCAGCAGGATTTGTCCAACTTAGAATTGGTCTCGAAATGCATGCCTGTGTATAATGCAGTCTTGGTACAGTAGTTGCAGAACTGATTGAGAATCTGAGTCCTTTATCTAAGAATAGAAATTCATGTTATGAATTTATTGAGTCTTAAGACAAACAGGTGCTGACAAATGTGGAAATTGTGTGCCTCGTGTACTGTAACATTGGCGTCTAAATGATGTGCCGTAAGCTAAACCATCAGATGTGTTTAGACGGTAACCCAATAATATTTGTTGATGGACCTCTCAACGTTGATATTATCCAGTATGCAGAGTATAGCCGTTAACAAGATGCTTATCCTTTGCAGCTATGAAATGCGGTGTGTTTACATCTAGCTACGTACCGCCAGACACCAACACTGGAAAATCAATACCCGATCCAGATTCACCCATCTGCTTTCCAGGATGTATTTTTATTTTACGATCATGCAATGCAGTCGTTTCTTTTCATTAACTCCTAGCTTACGTTGTTGTGGTGGCGTGTCAGACTGGGAGGGGCGCCCTCGGCGCTACGCTAGTCCACCCCCGCCTTGTTGTGTGCTGTCGACACATCCTCACAGCAGCCAGCAAGGCCACTTAAGAGTGCTTGCCGACTGTGTGAATACGGTGTTACTGCCGCGTAGAGACTGCAGCTGGGAAGAAGGCGTTGGTGAATGAGGAAGCAGATTGACTTAAGGGTGGGGGATGTCACCGGGGTGAGGTGGGGGGGATGCCTCCTAGCGTTTCTCACCTCTAGTGGGAAGAACGAGCACCGCAATTAAATTCTGTGTGTGTGTGAGGGAGAGCTCTGCGTGTTAGTTTAAGCACATCTGCCCGGCGTTCTCCGAAATAAATTGTTTAGAAACTTCCACGTCTCTGGAGAGAGAGGGGGATTAAATGGGCTGTAGAGAACTGAGGAAAACTGCGGAGTAAAAAAAAAGACGTGTGTGTGTGTGTGTGTGCTCGTTTTTGTCGGCTTCCAACACGGAAAGAGAGGGAGGGAATTGGGGTGATTTGAAGAAACGCCCCGGTCGCTTCAGACTAGACTACTTGAAATTGAAATTATTGAGATTGTCATGGAAACACTGGAGCTTTTCAGGGGAGGGGGAGACGGGGCGGAAGATTTGAGGTGAACGTGCATGCAGAGGTTGAGAAGGTGCTCTTACCTCAATTGATAGAGTTCACACTGTACAGCACTGGCAGCCCAACTCTGGACACGTTAAGTGCCTTGAGTGCGTCAACCTTATAAATATTATTGGATATTTACAGTTCTGTACATATGGATACTTTACCTGTACTGTACAGCAAGAACCTGAAATCGTACTCCTCATTATTTTCAACATCCATTCCAGGTCCATTTTATTTCCCCTGCCTTTTTCCTGTTCGCTAAATTGTGATTCGCTGAAACAGGAAAATATGGTTCAGGTCGGCTGTTGTGCTCCTTCCCCCTAATCTCTATGAGTGACAGTAATATAGGCGGTGATATAAGCTCGCTGTGATCATTTTTGACATTTATTACCCCTTTCTGGTTAATTTAGTCCTGACTCCCAACTACCCCTGTCCTGTTTCTCCCTGTGCTGTGGCTTTGATTATTTTCACCTCCCTATACCCAGATTTAGATATGGACATCAGGGCCTTGCATCTCCCTAGCCCTCTGTCTTGGCAGTGCATTCCAAGCTGCCCTGTATGGGGTCTGGTTTTTGGAATGGATCAAACTGCAGGTGGGTTTTTGCCTCTTATAGCCTCGTGTGACTCTGAGTTGAGTTGCTTCGTTTACACTGGTTTCTGGTTTACAGTGGTGGAGCGCTCATAGCCCGGGGTTAAACTAACTGACCGATTAGGTGGGGGGGCAGAGCAGTATGTCAACGTGTTCCATTTTTCAGTTCCATCATGCATGACCACAGTGTGCTAGTCATTTCCACTTCTATAGTCCCCTTTCACTTCCCTTTTCCTGTCTCTCGTCTCTGCGTTGTTGTGCCCGATGTACGTCTCGGTCAAAATCTCAGACCAGGGATTCGTCACATCGTGGGTCACAAAATGTGTTCCTCATTTTTGTTTCTCTACCGAAACAAGAGTGGACCGGCTCAAACTTGGCTCACACCAACGGTACTAGGACCGTAGAAATGGGCAACGGGGGGCTTCAAAAACTGCAACTAAAGGGGAGGAATCAATCCCAGTCAAATCGCTACAACACTAATCGAGACACCACCTCACTGACCGCATCTCACCAGGAGAGCACCAGAACAACAACACTACTCCTATGGAAAGAGGCCCATTTAAAAACCGACCAACCCCCTCTTTCCTCCCCCCATTTTTTTTTGTCTCTCCCTCTACCTTTTGCTCCTCTCCTCCCCCCTTTTCAGAGGCCATAGTGGACCCGTCCAACGCGGGCGTGGTGGTGGGGGCTATCATCGGCAGCCTGCTGGCCCTACTGCTGGTCAGCTCGCTGATTGCTGTCCTGGTGACCCGCAGTCGCCGGCAACGGCGCGGTTACCCCGGCAATGGAGAGCCTGGCGCCTACGGGAACAAAGCCCGCCTCTTCGGCGGAGCTGGCAACAAGAACGAAGGCACGGGGGCCAACATCAACGGGCCCATCTATACGTACCGCGAGAGCGACCCCGGAGCGCTGGCGGAGAATGTCAACGACTTCCACGGTCCGCCAGGCTCCACTCCCACCGCCCACGACATCCTGCTGAGTAGCGAGATGGACGAGGCGGAGCGCAGGAAATTTGATGCTCTCGACGACAGCCTGGAGGAGGAAGAGGAGCGCTACGACAGCTTTAGCGTGGGCATGGTTCCAGCCTATCACATCCACCGGCACAACGAAGAGATGGGAGGGGTCAGCATGTACCTCGACGACGACATGGAGTCACAGCGGGACGGATCGGTCATCTCCCGGACTGCCATCTACGTCTAGAGAGGGGCGGTCAACCAACAGGGTCCAGGAGGGAGAGCTGAGGACAGGGTGGAGAGTCCACCAACAACCACCCATCCCCCTGCATACTAAATAGACATGCTACGCTTATGGTAATTTTACACAAAAAAATAACTACAGAAACAAAAGAAGGTGTTGAAACTGAACTGTAACTGAGGAACAAGCGGAATGATGACTTGAGTGCGCTGGTCAATGACTCGGCATCTCGATAAGTCAGTCAGTCTACCAAAATAAATAGTAACAATGTAACTCATCTTCAATGCTGCTTACTGCTCCATTTCATCTTAGCAAGTGAAACGTGAAGAGTGACCATGTGACTGCGTTTAGTACCCCACTAATCCACAGGACTGCAAACACTAAAGACTTTTTCTCTGTAAGGAAACGTACCGTTCAATGTCGCCTTCGTGGTACAACTTTTAGACGCATTCCTAGATGGTCACACTCGTTCTATCACCACGGCTACTGCTTGAAGACGTCCTCCAGCGGACCGCCGTGCGGAGGACGAGGAACCGAGCTGTAACTTGTTGTCTTCGTGTGCATCATCACAGGCGTTCCATAGCACAGTGTTACGTAGAAATGGTCTTTTGTATTATCAAGATGTTTGGGCCTTCAGGCCTTGTTGAAACCACATTTGGTGTTAATGACTCATATATAATGACTTAGGCAGAGTTAGTCCCACCAACTTCCATTCCCTTCTTTCTTTTTCTTTTCGTTTTTTTCTCTCTTCATTATTTTCTTTTACATATGGGAGGCCAGCGACGTGGTAGACCGAGCTGGAGCTGGGGTTTGGATGAGAGAAATGGTGCGACCAGAACTGTTTGTTTTTCCCCAACTGTCTGTTGGCGGTTCATGTTGGTGGAACGTCACTGCTAAAGCGAAGGGCGGCGGGGTCAGCTGGCACCATCCCAGGGTATTGGGCCCAGTGCCAGGCTGTACTGGCCTTCCACGCTGAGGGACCAGCCAGCTCCTGTAATGATCGGAGCCACGTCTAGTCTGCCTAGCGATAGCATGAGACAGATCGACATGCACACCCAGCTCTAACTGAACCTCCTGCTCTGCCTGTCAGTTTGACCAATTAAAAAACAAAAAGGAAGCGGACTCCATTTCCCCGGCAAGTCAATAAACGCGCCGTCTATTTAATGGTAAAGAAATGTTTCGCCGCTGATGCTCGAGGGAGCGGAGGCGGAATATTTCCCTCGTTTTAAATTTTTTTTTTATACCAGAACAAACTGTTCCTAGCCCACATGTTTAATTCAGGAGTAGAAGAAGCATAAAAGTGTTGCGCATTATCTTATGTAGAGGTATAGAGCGAGAGAGGCTGATTTCTGGCTGGTATTGAGCGCTTTTGCGATTTTTAATGCAGATAAGCCCAAGCATTAATAATAAGACAAGCCGCACATACGGCTGAAATTGCGAAGCTTCACTCCCGAACACAGTAGGAGTTATGAAGTGTTATGAGGTCGACCGTCTGCCTTGTTGTCGACCGTCAACGATCGATTCATCTACTTCAAAATACAGTATTATCATTATTTTAGCAGGGCGAAATGCTGAGTCGTTGTTTTTTTTGCTGTATGTTAATGGACAAATCTCTGCCGGGCCTTCTAAGGGGAGCAGTAACACACAAAATACGCCTGTGACTGTGTGTGGGGATGTTTCTGACCATGTGCGAGGCCCATTAGTTCTAAGCCTGGCCGGCATATGTGTTTTTCGAGTTCTGAGTTGACCGAATTTGAATCGCTGCCAGACTTGGAACGAGGTTAAGGGGCTAACTCCACCCGCAGTATGTTCCACTGTCAGATTGCCGCAGTTCACTTTAACGTAGCGGCCTAGTGTGTGTGTGTGTGTATTGTGCAAGGGTGTATGTAGCGTGATTGTACAGATTCGAGTTGTGTATATCCCACATGCTGATTCACCGCGCAATAGCCCAATGTTATGCAGGAGTTGTTTTGCATAATGTCATACATATGGATGGCTAAGCCTATCTCTGAGTCATTCATCAGTCATTTCATGCACAGTAACCTCACTGATGAAGGGGTTGGAGGACGGTGATAGGAAACTGCTTAGCACGGGGACCCGCGTGGACTTGAATATTACACTGGCGGAGCCAGGATGAAGCCGGACTGGCTCAAAGGGCCTTTGGAGTGGTCTCCTGTGCCACCTCCGGCCAGATGGAAACTTGATTGGGTATTGGCGTCTGGGCCGTTGCTCTGTAAATATTGTGCCCCATTCCCCCTCCTTTGCTTTTTCTTATCACAGATAGAGGTCGACTGATTATGATTTTTCAACGGCGATACCGAATTATTGGAGGACCAAAAAAAAGCCAATACCGATTTCTTATTTTTAAATAAAAAAACATTTAAAAAAAAAAAACAATTAAATATTTTATTGAATTTTTTTATTATAATTAAAAATAAATATATATATAAATATATATGTGTAATAATGCCAATTACAACAATACTGAATGAACAATGAACACTTTTTGTTTTTACTTAATATAATACATCAATAGAATCTATTTAGTCTCAAATAAATAATGAAACATGTTCAATTTGGTTTAAATAATGCAAAAACCAGTGATGGAGAAGAAAGTAGAACTGCAATATGTTCCATGTAAAAAAGCTAACGTTTAAGTTCCTTCCTCAGAACATGAGAACATATGAAAGCTGGTGGTTCAATATTCCCAGTTAAGAAGTTTTAGGTTGTAGTTATTATAGGAATTATGATGCATCGACTATTTCTCTGTACCATTTGTATTTCAGATTCCTTTGTCTATTGGATGTTCATATAGGCACTTCAGTATTGCCAGCCTAATCTCAGGAGTTGATAGGTTGGAAGTCATAAACAGTGCTGTGCCTCAAGCATTGCTAAGAGCTGCTGGCAAACGCAGTAAAGTGCTGTTTGAATGAATGCTTACGAGCCTGCTGCTGCCTACCACCCCTCAGTCAGACTGCTCTATCAAATCATAGACTAAATTATAATATAATAAACACGCATAAATACGAGCCTTTGGTCATTAATATGGTCAAATCTGGAAACTATCATTTCGAAAACAAAATTTTTCTTTCAGTGAAATACGGAACCATTCTGTATTTTATCGAATGGGTGGCATCCCTAAGTCAAAATATTGCTGTTACATTGCATAACCTTCGATGTTATGTCAAATCCTGGCAGATTAATTACGGTCTTTGTTAGGAAGAAATGGTCTTCACACGAGCCATGCGGCCCAAACTGTTGCATATATACCCTGACTCTGCTTGCACTGAACGCAAAGAACTGACACAATTTCCCTAGTTAATATTGCCTGCTAACATGAATTTATTTTAGCTAAATATGCAGGTTTAAAAAATATATACTTCTGTGTATTGATTTTAAGAAAGGCATTGATGTTTATGGCTAGATAAATTTTTCGCAAATGCGCTTTTGTTAAATCATCACCCGTTTGGCGAAGTTGAAGTAGTCTGTGATTCGATAATAAATTAAGACACCGCATTGATTATATGCAACGCAGGACAAGCTAGTTAACCTAGTAGTATCATCAACCATGTGTAGTTCACTAGTGATTGTGAAGATTGATTGTTTTTTTTATAAGATAAGTTTAATGCTAGCTAGCAACTTACCTTGACTCCTTGCAGCCACAAGGTCCTTTTGACGCTGCCCTCGCGTAACAGGTGGTCAGCCTGCCATGCAGTCTCCTCGTGGATTGCAATGTAATCGTCCATAATCGGCGTCCAAAAAAGGCTGATTACCGATTTGTTATGAAAACTTGAAATCGGCCATGCCGCTTAATCGGTCGACCTCTAATCACAGATTCCTATCACATTATCAGATCATCACCACTGTGTTCAAATGAACTGTTTTCCTTATGATGTTTTCTGCGAATGGGTACCCATTTTTTTTATTTTTTTTTTCAAATTAAGAAAAATAAGTGTTCTTATGTGAGGTGTTGGTTGTGTATATCTTGATGTAAGATATCCATTTAATTGTGTGTGTGTGTGTGTGTGTGTGTGTGTGTGTCTTCAATACTCCCTTAAGAGATGTTATTTATAAGTGCAGTGTGGGTAATGGTAAACGTCACAGACTACTATCATGGGAGATGGTTGGAAAATAACCAATGACTACAAATTACCTTAATTTAATTACATGTGCGTCAAGGCATGCATCTTGTAGCCTGCTGGTATGTAGAGGTGTATATTATCGAGGGCCTTGCTCTCCAATCTGCTCTGACCATCTTTTCCACACAAACACTCTCTCGCTCCCTTCCACAGATAAACTCCCACAAGAGAGCATATAATCACACACCCATGCAGGTCTGTTTCACCCATAGAATTCTCTCACACACACACTATATTTCCCTGACCCGCCACACACTTTTAGTTCGGTGTCTCCCATTAGCGGCCGCGGGGGGGGGGCAAGATTGTTCCTCGTTGGGCTCCTGTGACTCCATCACTCTCCATCTTGTTATTAAGATGAACAGAGAGGCAACGTCTTTCTCTACAGAGGCTTAAAACCTTTGATTCGCCATTCCCCTGCTTTTTTAGTTTTTTTAGAAGTAAACAAGCACCAATTTCACTCTGTGGGAAGTGGTGCTCCAGCTTCTAAGGACCATGTCAGAATAAAAAGCAATGTCTCTGGCATGCAATTACCAGCCCTGTGTAAGGGTGGTGGTGGTGGTGGTGGTTTTAAAAAGCATAAATGGGTCACGACATCCTACAATTCTTGTCCTACTCTAATCTCAAGACCACCAAACAAAGCCTTAAATTCACAGTTTCGCCACATGCATTATTCCCCGTGTCCCTTTGTGTACAAAGTATAAATAAATCCAACATACTTGCAACATGCATTACTAATTGATGTGGTTACGTTAGTGCATCTGTTCTGCCCAGCTGCTGGTATAACAAGATATTCATCTTTTCTGGTCAATTCTACAGTGTTTTTTGTTGTTGTTGTTGTTGTGTACAATATTGACAGGACGGTGACCTGGAGAATATGAATAATATTAAAATGTTCCTATATTCCAAGATGTTTGTGTCTCCTCACTACAAGCTGCTAGAATAACAATGTCTTTTGTGTCACCGTCTGACTGTGTGTGTGGGTGGTTTTTCATTTGGAACCTTTCGTTCCGGTTCGTCCTGTCAACATTATATTTGTATTCTGGTGTTTTATTAAAGTATGATGGATTTCTAAATATGATTAGAGTCTGTTATGTGTGACGTTCAGCCAGCCTAGCGATCCGTCTGCGCATTTGATTGCGTATGTAACATGTATATAGACAATGTTTTTTTTTTTGCTTCGGCCCTTGCGGTTATTAGGTGGAGCTTTATTATAAGAATGAAATGATTCTCGTTGTTTACACACAGGACGGTCTGTTCGGTTACATTCTATCACATGCTTCGACAACCATCCTATCGAGACAAGTGCAGTTACCCAAAGTGCTAGAGACTGCCATGCAAAGAATACTGACGACAACGAGCAGTATCTTAAAATGGATGCATTCGTGGTTTGCTGAGTGTGTTGTTTACAACATGTGGGCTGGATGATGTTTGTTGACTGCAGACCCCCCCCCCCAAAAATGTATCGACTTAAATAAGGTGGCTTATTCAGCCCAAACCTGTGGTACTACATTGCCCCGCAGAATTCTTGACTGCAGTCGAGACATTTATGGTCCTGAGTCCACTTTAGGTCCTCGTCTGTTGCCTTGACTACGCCTCTTTGCAGCACTCTGTCAATCCCTCTTCATTCGGGCCTTTTATCCTTGTTGACCTAATGCAGGTGATTGTGACACAAATGGCTTAGTTTTAGTTCAGGGAACGGTACTGAAAAAAATTACTTTTTAATTTATTTTTAAAGATTTTGTTTTTTAAGAGTCATATTTTACAAAAGTCAATCTACCTCAAGTCTGCTGGCATGTAAATCTTAGTAATGGCTTTGGAAGGTGGGATTGTGACAAGAAACAAACAATTACTGTACCTCAGACATTCTACAGTCCTTTGGTTGTCAATTGTCAAAGTGGAAGGATACCAATTGTTTCTGGCGGGGCATACAGGCAGAATGTTAAATAATGTAGCAGGGCACATTAACGACTGAAGTAGACCCACATGTCATAGTAATGGGATGTCGTTTTTCTGCCTCGACGTGAAATCATGTCATTAGCTGACACTCCATTCATTTATTTATTTATTTATTTTGGTGCATATTATTCTATTAGTTCCCCGTTTTTTTCTTTTAACAGTGACTGTTGGACCTATTTTTCCTCACGAGACCAATGTGTGAGAGAATGTGAATTGTTATGGATTTTGTTGGCCGCTATCTATGCATGCCGTTTTTCTTCATTTAAAACGTTCCTTTATCCACACGTATGAATGGAAGACGGGCAGGTCTGCATTCCCAGGCATGTCAAAATTCCATGCCAAATTAGAAAATGATTTTTTTTAAATTTTTTTAAATGAGAGAGATTATAAATAAAAAATTCAAACTGAAATGTAAAATAAACTGCCTAACACGTTCTTCCGTAGTGTTATTTGTGGAATGTCATTGTTTGTACTCGGTAGCCCATAAAATTGCACTGGAATGCTTGAAAAGATTTTCCTCGACTCGTCAATAAGTGTCTCGCCCACATGACCTAGTAGCTCGTTATTTACCTTGGGGCTTGTGATCTTAACCAGAGGGTGTCCGGGCAGGGCTAGCAGAAACGCCTGATTGCCTACTATGTTCGGGCCCGCTGGCTGCTTGCCCTGCCCACAGTATATTGACAAGGCCACTAATGGCTCTTGCTGTCCAGTATTAATAGACGGGCAGAACTGTGGACAGCCGCAGGGGGGTCTTCCATTGAGCCCTATGTGGACCACCCTGGGACCTGACACCTCTCTCACCTTTCCCGCGCCACTCGGGCTGAGTGGATTGACAGATAAATGGCCTACAGCGTCTTTTCTCCAGGCCAGTCTCCCAGTGAGATGGACAGATAGTCAGCCAGGGAGAAAATCCTGTCCAGTTCACCACCTCCTGAATTGTTCTCTCTGTTTCTCGTCAGAAACTCACATTTGTGTCTGTGTGAACAGTTTTGCCGTCAGTTGTCACAGCACCTGCGAGTTCAAGTCAAATGTTATTTGTCGCATGCTTTGTAAACAACAGGTGCGGACTAACGGTACAATGCTTATTTATGAGTCCTTTTCGTTTACTCGCCCAACGCTCTTAACCACTTATTTTTTATTTTACCTTTATTTAACTAGGCAAGTCAGTTAAGAACAAATTCTTATTTACAATGATGGCCTAGGAACAGTGGGTTAACTGCTTGTTCAGGGGCAGAACGACAGATTTGTACCTTGCCAGCTCGGGGATTTGAACTTGCAACCTTTCGGTTACTAGTCCAACGCTCTAACCACTAGGCCACGCTGCCGCCCCACTAGGCTACCTGCTGCCCTATACAGTGAGTACCAGTACCGAGTCGATGTGCAGCAGCTGCCAGGGAAAACCTACAGTAATGTGTGAAGATCACATGTCACGCACTGTTATTTATTAGAATGCAGGTTTCTTAAGAAAAGCCTTGTGTCTTCGTCAGCTGTGCCTGTTTCACACTCGCGGGTGTCCCGTCGTCGTACGTGTGCGCACGAGGGAGAACTCGGCGAGCACACCTCGCTACAGCAGCTTTTGAGAAGGCTACGGCAGCAACAGGATTCAACGCGTTTCCAGCTGATCTAGAATCAGCATCTACCTACCACCCAGTAAAGTGGTCACCAGTTGGTATGTGATGTTAAGCGGGTCAAAGTTGCCAATCCGAACTGATCCCAGGACAGTGGGTAATGGATAGCGCCGGCTCGCTAACTGCAATGACAAGGTTCAGAATGTTGAACCAGGGAAGTGACACTGAGCCAAGGAGAGGAGGTTGGAGCACTTGGAGACCGGACATGTCATCTTCGGTTTGGCTCTCTGCACAGCGGTGACTAAAGCAGAGGGAGTGATACCAGATGGCTGCTCTCTCTTTCTCTTCTCTCTCTGGCTTGTGAAGATAAGACTGACACCTCTGAAACACACCACTGCACCATCGCTTCTCAGGTCCCCATCGTTCCCTGCGAAATGATGGTCAGAGTCCACCAGTTCTCGAACCCTTTTTATGTAGGCTGCAAAGTGATAGGCGTGCTCAGTCCTGCCCCACTGCTCTCAGCCATACTGTCTAGAGGCCTTTTAAATCCACTATCATTTTATATACTTTTCTCCCCCATCAAGAACATCTTTAATGTCAAATTGAAATGATATTTTTTAAACGGTCAATCTGTGATTGCTGCATCCATTTTTGACTTATTAAATGAATGATATATATATATATATATATACCCAGTGATTCTTGAAGAATATAATTTATACATGCCTCGCGAGCTTAGTTCAACTGTCGTAACCCGAAATACACTACATGAGCAAAAGTATGTGGACACCTGCTCGTTGAACATCTCATTTTGAAATCATGGGCAATAATATGAAGTTGGTCCCCCATTTATTGTTATAAGAGCCTCCACTCTTCTGGGAAGGTTTTCCACTAGATGTTGGAACATTTGCTGCAGGGACTTGCTTCCATTCAGCCACGAGCATTAGTGAGGTCGGGCACTGATGTTGGACGATTAGGCCTGGCTCACAGTCGGTGCTCCAATTCATCCCAAAGGTGTTTGATGGGGTTGAGGTCAGGGTTCGGTGCAGGCCAGTCAAGTTCTTCCACACCAATCTCGACAAAGCATTTCTGAAAGGATCTCGCTTTGTGCACGGGGGCATTGTCATGCTGAAACAGGAAAAAAGGTCCTTCCCCAAACTGTTGCCACAAAGTTGGAAGCACAGAATCATCTAGAATGTCATTGTATGCTGTAGCGTGAAGATTTCCCTTTACTGGAACTAAGGGGTCTAGCCCGAACCATGAAAAACAGCCCCAGATCGTTATTCCTCCTCCACCAAACTACAGTTGGCACTATGCATTCGGGCAGGTAGCGTTCAACTGGCATCCGCCAAACCCAGATTTGTCCAAAAAGTGGAGGAACTGACTTGTTGGAAAGGTGGCATCCTATGACGGTGCCACGTTGAGTAAGGCCATTCCTCTGCCAATGTTTGTCTATGGCGATTTGCATGGTTGTATGCTCGATTTTTATACACCTGTTGTCGCTGAAATGGCCGACTCCAATCAGTTGAAGCTTTGTGTGTGTGTATAAAGCTTATAAGCTTGTGTAATTGTAAACAAGTGGTTATATTTATCCAACCCCATCCCTCTGCTGTTTACCAAAACAGTGGTGGGGTGCCTGCTTAGTTATTGTTTGAGCTACGGAGTTCCCCTTTAAATCCACAGCCATGATGCTTTCCCCCACATCCAGAACACGGTCTTTAGTGTACCGTTCAACGTATTGTAATGAAACCGGCATGGCGCGCTATCCACTGTGCGGTAAAAGCATGCTCGTGCGGCAGAGTCGATTTCCCCGCTTATAAATCTAGGGTCGTTACAATATATTCTGTCCCCCAATTAGCTAGAATTATTTATTCACCAAGATATTTTTTGTTATCGACAGAGTTTAGTATGACACCCCAGAGGCACTGGTTACTGGCCCTACGCTGTAGCCGGTAGGCTACCTACTGTTTAGTAGCAATGCGCTCTATTCCCTCCACTTAGATCCAGCCACGGTTAATTGGCGTTCTAAGAAGGGTAATGGAGAAGATTGATGACTCGTTCTTAGGAGAGCTATTCAAGAGGGCCTCTGGTTCTCCAGCATTCTACTGCTGCTTTATGCGTGTTGGGAAGGAGGAAGTGGGTATTCTAGCGCCTAAGAATAGACCTGCGAAACGGAAATGATTTTAATGCGAAGTGGAGGGTGTGCGCGTGATTGTGTGTTATGTGCGTGGCTCATCCTTCCATGTTTAATCCAGCGCTTTCCCCCGCCAGCACGATTCCCAACAGGCAGCTCCCACTCTAGAGTTGCGCTACTTCCTCCAGATCCTAACCAAAGAGAAGAAAGAGAGGGGAAAATGACGCACTTCTGTACGTTCTGGGCTGATATCCCGGGGTTGTGTTTTCTTCTAATCATCATCTTTGCAGAGGGAATCAAAGATGAGATGAATGGTGGGAGTGTGTGTGGAGTGGGATGGGTGATTGATGTGTGCGTAGATCTGTGTGTAGATGGGTTTGCCTGTGTGGCTGGATGATTGGGTGCATGTGTGTGGCTGGATGATTGCGTGCGCGTGTGTGTGGTTGGATGATTGCGTGCGCGTGTGTGTGGTTGGATGATTGCGTGCGCGTGTGTGTGGCTGGATGATTGCGTGCGCGTGTGTGTGGCTGGATGATTGCGTGCGCGTGTGTGTGGCTGGATGATTGCGTGCGCGTGTGTGTTTGTCTCATTGGATTTACTCTTGTACCGAACAGAACCGTTTCTACAGTATGTGTGAATGCCCTTTATTAACTTTTGTGGGAATGCCTTTAAAAAAAAAGTTTTTAATTTGTGGGGATGCCTTTGCATTTGTTTGTTGAAAATCAATATCAGCCTCTAGGGAATTTGAGGATTAGTTTGAACAAAAACAGCTTGGTTTGTTTATCCTATACCTTTCCATCTGAGAGAGAGCAAGAAGGAGAGGGGGAGAGAAGCCTTTTCATTCCTCAAATATTTACCCATCTATTCAGTGCATGATGAATAGCCACTCAACCCCTCAGTCCACTCTCATCTTTCATATCGCTCTCATTTCTTTCCTCATCCTTTCACCCATCTTTCATATCGCTCTTTTCATTCGCTCCCTTCATCACCACCTCTCTCCTGTCACCTTACTCTGTGTATCAGTCAGACTCGCACAACTCCTCCATGTGCAGCTCGCCGTATTGCTTCATGTCTTGTATTTCCCTCTCTCATTTTCTCCAACTATCCATCCGTCTACCTCCTTGAACACGCTCACTCGCTTTCTCATTTTGAAGACTGAGGCATTGTCATGTCCGTCTATCCCCTCTCCATCTCTCTTCCAGCCGACAGATCATATCTCATTGTCAGGATCTTACTGAGAACATCTTCACCCGGGATATCAGTTTCATTTTGTCTTTCATCCCCTCCGTCTTCGTCTCGCGACCGGCTTAGCCCGACAAACGTGAGGGTGATATAATGGAGTCTCATATCCGCTTTCACATCACTCAATCCATCTCCACTATCTTTATTTGGTTAACACACGCACACACACGTGCAGTATACACACACACACATTCTCTCTTTCTCTTACTCTTTCCATTTCCTTTTCTTTCTGTCTTCTCTAGCTCGCTGTCTCACGCACACATACACCCACACTGTCCCGCCCTCTCACACGGCAGGCTCACTAACAGAATCCAGTTCATCAGGGCTACGGTTCTTGGGAGCTCTTCCCTCAGGACACGTGGAGACATCTTGCCACTACCTTTCACCATCTTCACCGTCTTAATAAACCAATCCATCCTATGACTCCCATCTCTCTCTCTCTCTCTCTCTATTACTCACTCCCTGCCGTTGACCCAGCTGTCACTCGTTCATTCTATCACCCGTCCGGGACGCCGTCCATCCATCCATCCATTTGCATTAGCCTGACGAGTAGAGACGGCGAGCGTGGCTCACCTACTCGGCCTGATTACACTCGAAAGCCTGAGTGGGCGGTCCGGCCCCGCGGTCTCAAAGCACGGACTCCTGGGTAATGGGCACCCATGCGGAGCCGCGCGCCTAGGCGAAGATCCATTCGAAGAATTGTTGGCCTTTCGTGTCTCGGTTTCGTTGTCGATTCCTGTGAATAGTGTTGGTGTTTTTATTGCTTTGTCTTGTTTTAGGTACAGAAACACTCATTTAATTTCTCTCTTACATCTTTCTATCGGTCTTCCCTTCGCCCCCCCCTCCCCCCCACAGATCTACATCTCGTGACTGTCTGCACTGAGAGCAGACTGTCTCCTTCCTCCCCTCTAACACAGTGACTAATAGGAAAGTCTTAACCATGCCTCTATCCACAATTCATGACCTGTTGTCCCCATGACTGGGTGGCAGCACGGATAAAAACCATATTTGAATGTCTTTTCTACCCTTTCCATTGTACCCGCCTCGTACCCTCGTTATTATGCCCCAAGGCCTATTAGCTACTACACTGGCGTCCGTGTTGTGATATATGCGGTGGCTTCTGTCTGTCTTGAGATGCCATCTGTACGGCCTGGCTCTCTGGCTGCCTGACTCCCCCTGGGTCGCCAGTCTCGACACTCGCCTGGCAGAGCAGGCGTCTCGCAGTTTGTCACCCATAAAGAGGCGGGAGGGAGGGAGAAAGACCTTCAGGCCAGAGGGAAATGAAATGGAGCGACGAGCGCAACGGGGATCTTTATCTCTCTGTTAATGCTATACAATATCTTACGCAATGCTTTATTTCCATTTGAGGCCCAATCTAATCAGTCTAATTCAGTGTGATCGGGATCTGGTTAATGTTATACTCCATGCGCTGTCTATAGATACAATAGCCTTGTGGGGTACAATACTGTACACACAATGGCTTTAATTCAATTCATATGTGCACCAGGTTCCTGCAAGGCGGGTATGATAAGAGTGTCATTAAACAGGCCTATCTATACCCGTGCTAGAGAGACTGAACTTCTACTCACTGGCACTAATAGAAACCAGGGGGTTTGTGTTTCCCCCACGTTTTTGTTTTTCCAAGGAGTACAGCCCATGTGCCGGTCACGTCAAATCAATTGTATTGGAACACTGGAACACCCTCAAGTGATCCAGATCTACTAGAGTTAACGACATTGAGCGTACCACAGAAGCAAATGGAGGCAATCAGGCCGATTCCGTTATGCACAGCATGCAGCTACCAAGAAGCGTGTGACTTGGCTCCCAGGCCCATCCACTGGCAATTACAAGTGTGGACAATGTGTCCATTGTGACAATACGACCAATACTAAAGTTTTTTTTTTTTTTTTTTTACCATGCGAGAACAGGTAAAGAAGACAAAAAACAAAGCTTCATTAATTGTAGCACTACAAATTATTCAAAAATGTATTAAATAAAACACGTTCCTCATCAATCTATACACAGTATCCCATAATGACAAAGCAAAAACAGGTTTTTTGGAAATGTTTGCAAATGTATTAAAAATGATGAACATGCCTTATTTACATAAGTATTCAGACCCTTATCTATAAGACTTTAAATTGACATCCAGTGCGTCCTGTTTCCATTGATCATCTTTGATGTTTCTGCAACTTGATTGGAGTCCACCTGGGGTCAATTCAATTGATTGGACATAATTTGGAAAGGCACACACCTGTCTATATAAGGTCCCACAGTTGAACGTGCATGTCAGAGCAAAAACCAAGCCATGAGGTCAAAGGAATTGTCCGTGGAGCTCCGAAACAGGATTGTGTCGAGGCACCGATATGGGGAAGGGTACAAAAAAATGTCTGCAGCATTGAAGGCCCCCAAGAACACAGTGGCCTCCATCATTCTTAAATGGAAGAAGTTTAGAACCACCAAGACTCTTCCTAGAGCTGGCCGCCCAGCAAAACTGAGAAATTGGGGGAGAAAGGCCTTGGTCAGGGAGGTGACCAAGAACCCGATGGTCACTCTGACCGAGCTCCAGAGTTCCTCTGTGGAGATGGGAGAGCCTTCCAGAAGGACAACCATCTCTGCAGCACTTTAAGGTAGAGTGCCCAAACGGAAGCCACTCCTCAGTAAAAGGCACATGACAGCCTGCTTGGAGTTTGCCAAAAGGCACCTAAAGGACTCAGACCATGAGAAACAAGATTCTCTGGTCTGATGAAACTAAGATTGAACTCTTTGGCCTGAATGCCAAGCGTCACGTCTAGAGGAAACCTGGCACCATCCCTACGGTGAAGCATGGTGGTGGCAGCAACATGCTGTGGAGATGTTTTTCAGCAGCAGGGACTGGGAGACTATTCAGGATTGAGGGAAAGATGAACGGAGCAAAGTACAGAGATCCTTGACGAAAACCTGCTCCAGAGCGTTCAGGGCCTCAGAATGGGGAGACGGTTTACCTTCCAACAGGACAACAACCCTAAGCACACAGCCAAATCAACACAGGAGTGGCTCCAGGACAAGTCTCAATGTCCTTGAGTGGCCCAGCCAGAGCTGAACATCTCTGGAGAGACCTGAAAATAGCTGTGCGTTGACACTCCAGCCAACCGGACCGAGCTTGAGAGGATCTGCAGAGTAGAGTGGGGGAAACTCCCTAAGTAAAGGTGTGCCAAGCTTGTAGCATCATACCCAAGATGACTCAAGGCTGTAATCACTGCCAAAGGTGCTTCAACAAAGTACTGAGTAAATGGTCTGAATTCTTATGTAAATGTGATTTTATTTTTTTTATTTTTTTGTATATACATTTGCAAACATTTAAAAAAACATATTTTTGCTTTGTCATTATGGGGTATTGTGTGTGGATTGATAAGGAGGAAAGAAACTATTTAATCCATTTTAGAATAAGGCTGTAATGTAGAAAAAGTCAAGGGGTCTGAATACTTTCCAAATGCACTGTACATGCTCAAATGAATCTGAGGGGGCTGCTTGTATTGGCCGGACCAAACGAGCATCGAAACTTCACATTGCGGAACATAAGGCTGCTATTCAAAATAAAACATGGACTATGCTTTTGCGCACCACTGCATCGATGCCAACCATGGCTCCCCTTCCTCCCTGCTCTTTGCAGCCATAGAACACATCCACAGTTAACCAAGAGGATGTGACATCATACATTAACTAAAACCGAGGCATTCTGACAACAATCCTTACACATTGTGGATCCAAAGGGGCTAAACGAGGATCTTGTTGCCTCCTGTAATGTTGTTGCCCTGATTTTTTTTTTATTTTTTTTGGGGGGGTCTCTGTGTCTCTGGATTTACAGGCCTATGTATATTTTGACATACGCTATTTCTCTTATTATTTGGTGCTGTAATTTGTGATTTAGCTTGAAACAGGATTATTTTTTACGCTGTTGTGTCTCAATGAGCCACTAGGCTATAAATGGGAGCAAAGTGCAAAGGTCAGGTCACTGAGGAATACGTCAGCTTGACATCAACATCAGTCACCTGTTCGCATCCCGTACAATTAGATTTATTTTTGCTTAATTTCATCCATATCCAACTCCTTTTTACCTCAAATTATTCCTTTTGTAAGTTTCTTGGTAAAAGTAACACTTCCTGTAGCATAGAAAATAACTCCTCAAAAGTGACTATTGTAAAAATAAAAATAAACTCCCTATACCGGGATGGTTGTTGCTAATGTGCGCTAAATGTGACTAGAATGACGTTGTAAGTAACATCCGACTTTCCAGGACATAGACATGTCTTATATGTGCAGAAAGCTTAAATGATTGTTCATCTAACTGCACTGTTCAATTTACTGTAGTTATGACAGTGAAAAAATACCATTCTATTGTTTGAGGAGAGTGCACAACAACAAAAACTTTTATCATGGCAACTGGTTTGATACATTCACATCTGAAGGTAAATAATGTACTTACATTCAGTAATCTTGCTCTGATTTGTCATCTTGAGGGTCCCGGAGATAAAATGTAGGTTTGTTTGATAAAATACATTTTGAGATTCGAATGTAGGAACTGGGTTCTAAAGTTTGAACCTCTGCCGTTTCTGGCCCCACACCCTCCACACCCTCCACACCCAGCCATGTTGATGTATGAAGGTTAGTGTATTTTCTGTGGGGAAGCTAATTTTCCATCATGTATGACCTTCCTGGGAGTGTGTAAACATATTTTTTATTACCATATCATGTTTTGTGTGTTCTCTATAGATGTGTACTTGAAAATGTATCAATTGACCAATTCGGCACATTTGGGCAGGATTGATTAAAAGAAATATTGAGCAGTATTGCAATGCTTCACAGGATCAGTCTGAAAATGTCCACATACACTGCTGCTAACTAGTGATCAAAATCTAAATTGTGCCTAAATTCCAATATTTTGTCATTGCTTTTCTCTTGCATTTCAAAGATTTTTGAAAACGTTTTTTTTTTTGTTTAACAAATCTAATGTGTTATTCTCCTACATTTAATTTCACATTTCCCCAAACTTTAAAGTGTTTCCTTTTCAAATGGTATCAATAATATGTTTATCCTGGCTTCAGGTCCTGAGCTACAGACAGTTAGATTTGGGTATGTCATTTTAGGAGAAAATTGAAAAAAAGGGTACGTTCCTTATTCCCTGTGGATATTTTTTTGAAGTACTGTAGAAAATAATAAAAATCAGGACTACTGT
This sequence comes from Oncorhynchus tshawytscha, assembly GCF_018296145.1. Classification (NCBI taxonomy): domain Eukaryota; kingdom Metazoa; phylum Chordata; class Actinopteri; order Salmoniformes; family Salmonidae; genus Oncorhynchus; species Oncorhynchus tshawytscha. The sequence goes on from NC_056441.1 coordinate 35,296,975, forward strand.
GAATGATAATCCTTTTGGACACGTGTCAAACTCATTTCATTGAGGTTCTACTGTCTGTTGGGTTTTTGTTTTTTCCTTTCAATCAAGACAACCTAGACAACCAGGTGAAGGGAGTCTTTAATTAATTAGCAACCTTAATTCAAGAACAAGGGAGGAGCGAAAACCCAGCAGACACTCCGCCCTCTGTGGAATGAGTTTGACATGTGCCCTAGGGCTAAATACTAAAGAAAACAGGACTTGTGTTGAAGTGACAGAATGAAAGTCTTAACTATATGACATGTTCATATTTATTCAAAGGACTGTAGTTACATTGTTTTTGGAAGCACCTTAACATTTTTAATTTTCTCACATTGGGGGTCCGACTGACTGAATTCGGCATCGTCTGCAAGCCCATTTGAAGCAACACCTGTTACTCAATGGGCATGTCAGTGGGTTACCAATGGCTTACCACACATTTTCATAAGTCCCCACAAACTGCCATGTGGGTCTCTGTATCCTACGTCTCCTGGGTTTAAAGTCTAGTCCTCATTTTTTTGTTTTAAAAGGAATTCCACTATTGACCTTTTTTATGTGGCTGTGTTTCGTAGTGCGTTTTGTCTGTCCGGATCATGTCTTGGGCCAAGAAGATTCCCCGTCAGGTCCTTGGCGCCGTGCACATAACGACATAGAGATAATTACTGAGGTGCCCCATGGGATTCTCATCGTTGTGTGTTTGTTATTGGGGGCAGTTTTGAAGCAGCGTCCACACTAATGCCTAGCGCCCTGTATATAGCTTGTGTGACCTTTTTAAACACCACCATTTCTGTGTACTTAACACGAGTCCTCTGTGCGTTGGGATATGTACACAGTACGCACTTGAACTTGCGTTGTGTGCTCCGAGCGTCTTCAGTTTGTTTCGCCCACAAAGGCGTTTCCATGTGCAGTGTCTGAGCACGCTTTAGCGCGGGTCGGCTCTGCCGTGCCGATGATGGTCATTTGCGGTGTCCGACCAAATTCAGCGTGCCGCATATGATTACAGGCCCAGAATCCGTAAAGTCTGTTGCAGTGTTCTCTCTCTCTTGTTTCAGTGTTCTCTCTCTCTCCCCTGTTTCAGTGTTCTCGCTCTCCTGTTTCAGTTCTCTCTCCTGTTTCAGTGTTCTCGCTCTCCTGTTTCAGTGTTCTCTCTCTCTCTCCTGTTTCAGTTCTCTCCTGTTTGTGTTTCAGGTCTCTCTCTATCCTGTTTCAGGTCTCTCTCTATCCTGTTTCAGGTCTCTCTCTCTATCCTGTTTCAGGTCTCTCTCTCTCTCCTGTTTCAGGTCTCTCTCTCTCTCCTGTTTCAGGTCTCTCTCTCTCTCTCTCTGTTTCAGGTCTCTCTCTCTCTCTCCTGTTTCAGGTCTCTCTCTCTCTCTCTCTCCTGTTTCAGGTCTCTCTCTCTCCTGTTTCAGGTCTCTCTCTCTCTCTCAGGTCTCTCTCTCTCTCTGTTTCAGGTCTCTCTCTCTCTCTCTCCTGTTTCAGGTCTCTCTCTCTCTCTCTCTCTCCTGTTTCAGGTTTCTCTCTCTCTCTCTCTCTCCTGTTTCAGGTTTCTCTCTCTCTCTCTCTCCTGTTTCAGGTTTCTCTCTCTCTCTCTCTCTCTCTCTCTCTCTCTGTTTCAGGTTTCTCTCTCTCTCTCTCTCCTGTTTCAGGTCTCTCTCTCGCTCTCCTGTTTCAGTGTTCACTCTCACTCAGACACACACAGACACACACGCTATAAATAATTCAACAACCTGCTGCTTGCCATGAAATGGCAAAACGCCCAAGCGTGCTAATGCCTTGTGTTGACGTGCTGTACTGTGTTCACTGGGAGGGTTGAGGAGTCTGTCGGTTCCAGCTCGCTTTGTTCTGTCTACATGTACGTGTCTGTTGCTGCATGTACTCTTAGCAACGTGTGATTGCGTGCTGCTGTGCGAACAACAGCAGAAGGCAGTGTGAATGGTAAAGGAAATCCACTTCATATTGTGTGTGTCACTTAAGCAATAAGGCCCGAGGGGGTGTGGTATATTGGCCATATACTACAAACCCCCGAGGTGCCTTATTGCTGTTATAAACGGGTTACCAACATAATTAGAGCAGTAAAAATAAGTGTTTTGTCATACCCGTGGTATATGGTTTGATATACCACGGCTGTCAGCCAATCCGCATTCAGGGCTCGAATCACCCAGTTTAAAATAACAATTGAACAATGATAATTCAAGATGGACTAGTTTTCTTTTCATGCCGGCTATGTGTGTGTGTACTGCATGTGAGCATTATGTGTGCTCTCTTGTCTGCCTGCTGTGTGTGGAATAGGCAGTGCAGCCCCTTGCTGTGCGTGGTATCTACTGTACATTCTCTATCCAGGCCTGAATCCGTCTGTGTGTGCGCCCATTTTTCTGCATGCCTCTCACACACCTTGGCAATTTAAATATATTCCATGTTAATATTCAGTGGGGGGAGAATGGCGGGAGAAGTGTGTGTCACGGGGTGGGAGGATGGGGGTGAAACCAGTCCCCAAGTGTGCCACGACAGTTCCCATATACACACACATTTACATGCTGTATGCACACACACAGATCCACACATATTCCACACATGCCAGATGGGAAAGGGATACATAAATCTGAGGAGAGACCCAGAGAGGAGGGAGATGTCTGAAGCAACCTGGCAGCTGAGGAGGACAGATGGAGGGTTACGGAGCGCTTGGTGTGACCTGAGGGGCCATTGGGGGCCGGTGTGGGCTTCAGTTCACGTTTCCCCAGTTGACGAGTTGTCACCCAACTCCCCCATCCCTGTCTTCTCTGCCTGACTCCCAACCCATTTCTCTCCCCCTCCTGACTCCCCTACCTTCCCACCCCCTTCTGTGCTCCTGACTGAGTAGCCCTTCTCCCTCCTGTAGTCACTTTCTTGCTGTGGAAACGTGCTGCGTCTCTGGGGAGGCTTTCTACCCTCTGCCCAATGGGCTGTGGAGTGTGAAGGCGAAAAGGGGATGTGTGTGTTCCTTATCTGTTAAAGGGCTGTGGAGCTGCAGTGTTGTGCCCTACCTGTTGAATACGCCTTTTGGTCATTCAGGTTGTGTATGTATTTGCCTGTGTGGGCGTGTAAACTATAGATATCGATTTGTCTTTGTGTGTGTTCCATCTACCCTTTGCACTGTTGAGCAGCGGTGGAGACACGGTGTGTGTGTGTGTGTGTAGCCACGTCGCTCTCTCGCTCACTGTGTGTGTGTGTTCCATCTCACCTCCGTCGAAAGGTTCCTGGCATCCGCTCCTCTCACCCATCTCCTCCTGTCATTGGCTCCCCCTGAAAGGCTCCAGTCTCCTCCCCGGGCCTTAGCGTTAGCGCTAGCTTAGCTAGGCTGTTTGAGCACCGAGGCTACCGCTAACATGGCCTTGAATATAAATCACTGTTTGCTTGATGCCGGATGCCTTAATATTTCATTCCTTCTAAGTCCAGTTTTCACATGACTGCTTGACACTACCTCGCATTCCTCCAACAAGGAAATAAACTGTTTTCTTTGGCACATTTAGCCACAAGGTAGAAAAAATAAATTGTTTTGATTATGTGGAGAGGACCATTGTATTCAAGATGGCCTTGTTTGTGTTCGTTGTAACAGCGTTAGTGCACATTGTATTACCATTCAGCTGGGATGAGAGAGCTAGTCGGAAGATTCTTTCATGACTTGGCCCCAGTTATGAGACAGCTCAGAAATTGCATGCAGAGATTATTCTAGAAATAATGTATTACTCATGATGTAGTACTTACCCCAGCTTTTATTTCACAAACTGTAAAAGAGGGCTATGAAAAGCCTTTTGATCATTTTATGTGGGTTAAAACCCTCAAACGTACCAGTTATGAACTTTACACGCTATGCAAATACAATCTGTTGTATTCGATTTAAGTACCATGCTCTTATATTTGAAACATTACGGTAATTTTTTATATTTGAAATATTACGGCCATATTTGGTAATAGCCCCACTTTTTTTTAGCACTGTCAGAATAGCAGCTACGGTAATGTGTTACACATAACCAGCTGACCTAGTTGGTTCAAGGGTATTACACAGTATATTAGGAAATGTGAGCTTTGATGCGCCCGTGAGTCTTTTGATGTATGATATTCACTGGAAATATGCTTTTGATGCTACTGTATAGATTTTCTGTTGTAGTCTTGATGTTTGGGGCTACGGCCCAGTGGCAGGCGTTGCGTGCTTGTTACCAAGGTGCTACCTGGCTGCTACTGTGAGCCCGGAGGCTGTGTATCTGAGTATATGCGCATTTGTGTGTGTGTGTGTGTGTGTGTGCTCGTGTCACCCCCACGTTAACACGCCACGCGCCTCCCTTTTACCCACTGGTAACCAGGTTTGACATGCTTCAAGATCCTCGCTTAGGAATGGCAGGCTCTAACCTGCCAAGATGTCAGGGGGAAGAGTTTTGCAGCTCCTTTTCTGCATTAAAAAAAAACAAAACGCATTGTGTGTTTTTCCCCATATGCAAAGACAGGAGAGGATTGCGATTTTCTCAGTTTGTAGCACACAGGGCTTGGCAGTCGAACCAGGTTGTACCCTAAGGGGTGTATTTCCAGTGACTTGTCTACACATACAGGATGTCTTCCTTTTCCTCTTTGGACCCCCCTGCTGTTTTAGCAATGTCTCTGTCTGCAGGCTTGAACGCGCAGTCTTCCTACCTTGGTGACACAGCATTCGCGTATGAAGCTATTAATTCGTCGCAGTGACACTGGGCAGCCCAGTTTATTATGCTAATGACCCTGTTGATTAGGCAGTGTGTGTAGGGGGGTGGCAGACAAGGGAAGAAAATATTTGTATTTTGTAGATTTTTTGAATATGCCAAGTTCAAATACTCTGTAGCCGAATATAGTTTTGATAGTTGCAACTAAAAGGCAACTATTTTCTTTGATATTCAAATACAGATCTCAGAAAAACATTTTTTTATTTCACCTTTATTTAACCAGGTAGGCTAGTTGAGAACACCTTTATTTAACCAGGTAGGCTAGTTGAGAACACCTTTATTTAACCAGGTAGGCTAGTTGAGAACACCTTTATTTAACCAGGTAGGCTAGTTGAGAACACCTTTATTTAACCAGGTAGGCTAGTTGAGAACACCTTTATTTAACCAGGTAGGCTAGTTGAGAACAAGTTCTCATTCACAACTGCGACCTGGCCAAGATAAAGCAAAGCAGTGTGACACGGACAACAACAGAGTTACACATGGAGTACACAATAAACAAGCCAATAACACAGTAGAAAAAAGAAAGTCTATATACAGTGTGTGCAAAAGGCATGAGGAGGTAGGCAATAAATAGGCCATAGGAGCGAATAATTACAATTTAGCAGATTAACACTGGAGTGATAAATGAGCAGATGATGATGTGCAAGTAGAGATACTTTTCTGCTCTTTTGCACACCAGTAAATAAAATAAAAACAGTATGAGAATGAGGTAGGTAGATTGGGTGGGCTATTTACAGATGGACTATGTACAGCTGCAGCGATCGGTTAGCTGCTCAGATAGTTGATGTTTAAAGTTGGTGAGGGAAATAAGAGTTGTAAGGCATTGAAGCTCGTTTGGAGGTTAGTTAGCACAGTGTCCAAGGTAGGGCCAGAAGTATACAGAATGGTGTCGTCTGCGTAGAGGTGGATCAGGGAATCGCCCTCAGCAAGAGCGACATCATTGATATATACAGAGTAAAGAGTCGGTCCGAGAATTGAACCCTGTGGGTACCCCCATAGAGACTGCCAGAGGTCCGGACAACATGCCCTCCGATTTGACACACTGAATTCTGTCTGCAAAGTAGTTGGTGAACCAGGCGAGGCAGTTATTAGAAAAAACAAGGCTATTGAATCTGCCGATAAGAATACGGTGATTGACAGAGACGAAAGCCTTGGCCAGGTCGATGAAGACTGCTGCACAGTACTGTCTTTTATCGCTGGCGGTTATGATATCGCTTAGCACCTTGAGCGTGGCTGAGGTTCAACCGTGACTGGCTCGGAAGCCGGATTGCACAGTGGAGAAGGTACGGTGGGATTCGAAATGGTCAGTGATCTGTTTATTAACTTGGCTTTTGAAGACTTTAGATAGGCAGGGCAGGATGGATATAGGCCTGTAACAGTTTTGGTCTAGGGTGTCACCCCCTTTGAAGAGGGGGATGACCGCAGCAGCTTTCCAATCTTTAGGAATCTCGGACGATACGAAAGAGAGGTGAACAGGCGGGTAATGGGGGTCTCAACAATGGCGGCGGATAGTTTTCGAAAGAGAGGGTCCAGATTGTCTAGCCCAGCTGATTTGTACGGGTCCAGATTTTGCAGCTATTTCAGAACATCTGCTGTCTGGATTTGGGTGAAGGAGAAGCTGGGGAGGCTTGGGCGAGTAGCTGCGGGGGAGGCGGAGCTGTTGGCCGGGGTTGGAGTAGCCAGGAGGAACGCATGGCCAGCCGTTGAGAAATGCTTATTGAAATGTTCGATTATCATGGATTTATCAGTGGTGACCGTGTTACCTAGCCTCAGTGCAGTGGGCAGCTGGGAGGAGGTGCTCTTGTTTTCCATGGACTTTACAGTGTCGCAGAACTTTTTGGAGTTAGAGCTACAGGATGTGAATTTCTGCTTGAAAAAGCTAGCCTTTGCTTTCCTGACTGACTGCGTGTATTGGTTCCTGACTTCCGTGTACAGTTGCATATCGTGGGGACTATTTGATGCTATTGCAGTCCGCCACAGGATGTTTTTCTGCTGGTCAAGGGCAGTCAGTTCTGGAGTGAACCAAGGGCTATATCTGTTCTTAGTTCTGCATTTTTTTGAACGGAGCATGCTTATCCAAGATGGTGAGGAAATTACTTTTAAAGAATGACCAGGCATCCTCAACTGACGGAATGAGGTCAATATCCTTCCAGGATACCTGGGCCATGTCGATTAGAAAGTCCTGCTCGCAGAAGTGTTTTTTAGGGAGCGTTTGACAGTGATGACCGCGGATACAGGCAATGAGGCAGTGATCGCTGAGATCCTGATTGAAAACAGCAGAGGTGTATTTCGAGGGCAAGTTGGTCAGGATAATGTCTGAGGGTGCCCATGTTTACGGATTTAGGGTTGTACCTGGTGGGTTCCTTGATGATTTGTGTGAGATTGAGGGCATCTAGCTTAGATTGTAGGACTGCCGGGGTGTTAAGCATATCCCAGTTTAGGTCACCTAACAGAACGAACTCTGAAGCTAGATGGGGGGCGATCAATTCACAAATGGTGTCCAGGGCACAGCTGGGAGCGGAGGGGGGTCGATAGCAGGTGGCAACAGTGAGAGACTTATTTCTGGAGAGGTTCATTTAAAAAAAAATTGAAATTCAAACTGTTTGGGTATAGACCTGGAAAGTATGACAGAACATTGCAGGCTATCTCTGCAGTAGATTGCAACTCTTCTCCCTTTATCGGTTCTATCTTGACGGAAAATGTTGTAGCTGGGTATGGAAATCTCAGAATTGTTGGTGGCCTTCCTAAGCCAGGATTCAGACATGGCAAGGACATCAGGGTTGGCGGAGTGTGCTAAAGCAGCGAGTAAAACAAACTTAGGGGGGAGGCTTCTGATGTTGACATGAATGAAACCAAGGTTTTTTCAATCACAGAAGTCAACAAATGAGGGTGCCTGGGGACACGCAGGGTGTTTGAATACCTATTTGAAAACACAATATTTATTTGATGGCAGACAGATATTTTATGAAGAACCAAAAACTCCAACAGTTAGTTTAATTAGTCTAAATATATCAACAATAGCACTCGGTTTGGAGGGCTCTCAGATATGAATCTTAATATAGCCTATAGCAGTGGTCACCAACCTTTTCTGAGGCAAGAGTCCAAAAGCAAGCCGAGATTGACCGCTCAGGTATTTTTTTTTTAATGACTTTTTTTAAACATATACCTACTGTGTGCAACATTAACCGATTAAAAACAGTTCTGTAGCAGTTTGCTCTTGGTCCAATAAATGATCACTGCTTATTGGCTATGCTTGAAGTGCACTGCCAATGTTGTTGCTCTCAGACCATTTTGAAATTGTAGGTATATGATCACACTGGTAATAGATCATTTGTTGTATTACTTGTGAGGCACAGCTGAGGGAGCATAATAATTCGTTTTTTATTTTTTATTTTACTGGACTGATGGCCTGCAACTGATGGTCAGTCTGAAGGGTGGGAGGGAGCAGCGGGCCTCACCCGTCCCTCCTCTCTCCCTCCCTTCTGCTGAGGAAAGGGGACAGTCTTCCAGCTGATGGCGAAACTCAAGTCGCACTGCGTTATTTCTGCCTCATGAACCAATTCATGTTGTTACTCCTATGACCAGAGAAAGTGAAATATTCCTTGATATTAAAAAAAAGACAAGTCGCTAATAATAACAACGTAAGCTTATCGGAACACATTGATATACTCATTAATTGCAGCTGCTTGGCTTGTAAAAGTGTTGAACAGTGCTGAATAACAACATAACCATTAATTTTTTTTTTTTAAACCAGCAGCTCTTTGCTGTATTAATCTAGTCTCATTGTCATGGTTTTCAAAACCAGCAGCTCTTTGCTGTATTAATTTAGTCTCTCTAGTCATGGTTTTAAAAACGGTGAAATCGCAAAGTAGCAACTTTGCTGTGCGGTCTAGGCTTCTTTTTGCAGCCTACGGCTCGAGGAAACCGTGCAGACATGGTCTGAGCTCTCTGATTGGCCAGCGGTAGGCCTATATAGGTGCGTTTTGATTTGCTCTCTGGGCCTGCCTGGTAGGCGCAGTTCTATTTTCAGACACATGAAATGGTTAAAAATGGGAACACTTTTGCTTTCCTGGCACGAGGGCTACTGAATCAAGTGCACCGCCAACAGCACGAAAACAAACAAAAAAGAAACAAAGGCTTTAATGTTTTTTTTTTTACAGAAATGTTTGGTGATGGATAATAACTGGCTTATAGCCTATAAGTAAATGCATTAGAGTAGACCACATTTGCAGCTTCAAATTTACTAACTAATATATTTTCATAATGAGTGCGACATAAGGTAATACAGTAACAGTTGATATCAAGCTCTAATAGGGTTGCCAACTTTCCTCACTACCAAATAAGGGACAAAAGGTGGTGTGCCAGTGCACAGTGCCACGGCGGTGTGGGTATGGTGTTGTGTGAATTAATATACACTGTATATCATATTCTTAGTCAATTGGAAAGGCAAAACCGTTTTATATCCCATTTACTCTATAGCTTTACTAAAACAGTATCATTATGTAAACTTATCTGAATAATATTCCACATTTTATGCTGCTCTTGACTGATTCAAGCAGTCCTTTCTCCTTTTGCATAGCCAGAGAGAAGTCCTCACATGACAAGTCACAGTTCACAGATATTTGAAGCACTGCTACATCTGAGTCTGACCATTTAATGGTCATCCGAGAGACAATCCTCTCCACAAAGGCATTTGAGCCTGTCACACTGAGGACAAATGAGACAACCCTGAACATGTTGATCAAGTTGGCTTTCCCTAGGTTTTGGAAAACTGCCACCCACTTCTCACTGGTGGATTTTGTGGTGTCAAATCAAAGTTTATTTGTCATGTGCGCCGAATACACCAAGTGTAGACCTTACAGTGAAATGCTTACTTACAGGCTCTAACCAATAGTGCGGGGAAAAAAGGTATGTGTGTGTGTAGGTGAGTTAAGAAATGAAACAACAGTAAAAAGACATTTGAAAATAACAGTAGCAAGGCTATATACAGACACCGGTTAGTCAGGCTTATTGAAGTAGTATGTACATGTAGGTATGGTTAAAGTGACTATGCATATATGATGAACAGAGAGTAGCAGTAGCGTAAAAAATAGGGGTTGGCGGGTGGTGGGACACAATGCAGATAGCCCGGTTAGCCAATGTGCGGGAGCACTGGTTGGTTGGGCCAATTGAGGTAGTATGTACCTGAATGTATAGTTTCAAGTGACTATGCACATATGATACACAGAGAGTAGCAGCAGCATAAAATAGTGGTTGGGGGGGGCACACAATGCAAATAGTCCAGGTAACCATTTGGTTATCTGTTCAGGAGTCTTATGGAATGGGGGTAAAAACTGTTGAGGAGCCTTTTTGTCCGAGACTTGGCACTCCGGTACCGCTTGCCATGCGGTAGTAGAGAGAACAGTCTATGACTGGGGTGGCTGGGGTCTTTGACCATTTTTAGGGCCTTCCTCTGACACCGCCTGGTGTAGAGGTCCTGGATGGCAGGCAGCTTTGCCCCAGTGATGTACTGGGCCGTACCCACTACCCTCTGAAGTGCCTTGCGGTCGGAGGCCGAGCAATTGCCGTACCAGGCAGTGATGCAACCGGTCAGGATGCTCTCAATGGTGCAGCTGTAGAACCTTTTGAGGATCTCAGGACCCATGCCAAATATTTTTAGTTTCCCGAGGGGGAATAGGCTTTGTTGTGCCCTCTTCACGACTGTCTTGGTGTGTTTGGACCATTCTAGTTTGTTGTTGTGGACACCAAGGAACTTGAAGCTCTCAACCTGCTCCACTACAGCCCTGTCGATGAGAATGGGGGCGTGCTCTGTGCTCCTTTTCCTGTAGTCCACAATCATCTCCTTAGTCTTGGTTACGTTGAGGGATAGGTTGTTATTCTGGCACCACCTGGCCAGGTCACTGACCTCCTCCCTATAGGCTGTCTCGTCGTTGTCGGTGATCAGGCCTACCACTGTTGTGTCGTCTGCAAACTTAATGACGGTGTTGGAGTCGTGCCTGGCCATGCAGTCGTGGGTGAACAGGGACTACAGGAGGGGACTTTGAGCATGCGCCCCTGGGGAGCTACAGTGTTGAAGATCAGCATGGCAGATGTGTTGCTACCTGGGACAGCTATAGTTTTAACTATGCTTCGTGGAAAGTAATAATTTTTTTATGGGGGGCAAATAGCTACTTTCAAGGTGACTAGAACTATTTACATACAGATCCCAAAAATTCATATTTTTGTAAAACTATTTGTTTTGTGTGCCCATGATTTCGTGTGGCCTGAAAGTGTTTGACACGACTCGTGTTTGCGAGATACTCCTGGTCTTGGGTGATATCGAGAGCAGCCACTAAGTATCTGTCAGGGCCCATAGACATCCATGCGTTCCTTCCACTAGTGTGACAATCTCCGAGTAGAGTTCGTCCAACGGCTTCCATTTTACTACACCAGTGTTTGTTTGCTTCAGTCGGGGGCTCGTTTTCCTTCACACCAGCCTAGTCACCACAGTAATTAGGCCCAATCATTAGTAACCATTAGCATCAAGCACTGCTCATAAACCAAGTGTCTCTGATTAATAAGAGCTGTGACCTTTGACTCCAAAACTCAATTCGTAATCCCTCTGATTACGAAGAATGTACTACATACACTAGTAGGCGTTTTAAATGGCACAATATACCAACGGTTCAACGCTCCCCGGAGAAGGTTTTGATGGAACAGTCTTTGAATGTTGTGGACATTTTGTGTCTGAATCGATTTAGTTCGCATCTCTCTGAACCGTGTGGCCAGCAGCTGTTAGTCAGTCTGTAGATGTGTTATAAAACACAGTCGCGTTGTTCCCGAGCTAGTGATTTTAGAATCCTCGTCTTAATGCGCTTTGATCAGGGCTAATGAGCCGCTACTGTTTACTCTCTGAGGCACTCAGTGTCTTTACCGAGTCCTCCTACTCCGCTGCTTAGTTTTCAGCCCAACATAATGCCTGCTGCAGAACCCACTTAAAGACGTTAATGCGTCTGGCTGCCGCCTGGGCTTGTGTACCTGTATATTATGCGCGTGTGTTTTGATTAGTATGTCGATATAGAGAGGTATGTGTGTTTTTTTGTCTCGATCGGCAGATGTTCTATCTGTTTGCGTTTTGTTAGAATGAGTACCGGCGTTGGGTGTCTTTCTCTGGGGACGTGATTAACAGGGTTTTTGTTGAGTGCGCGTGTGTGTGTTGTACCTTACTGTGACATCTGCGCTATGTCATTCATTAACACTGCTCCTGAACATCAGTGTTCAGTTTTTTTTTTTTTTAAATAAAAAGCCCCCAGCAACCCGAGGTTAGACGATCTATATAAAGACACAAGAGAAAATTTAGTTTTTTCTATCAGTTAAGGCCTTTAAATATGGATTCAGATTTCATTAGTATGCAGCGGTTGTCATAGGTGGATAATTACCACAAAGAGAAAAAATGCTATCTGCAATTAAACCGATTTCAGAAGCACTTATTCCACACAAGAGAATAGGTGTGGCTTTCACAGCATGTATTGATGTAATGAAAGTGAAATGCTCTATCAAAACACTTGGATGGAATTAATTGGGTGAGTTCCTTCTATTCAGTAGTACCTTCCAAACCATAAGCCGTGGAGTATATATATTTTTTTGATGCTGTAAACCGCCATACAGATTGCTGTGTGCTTGCTGGTAATCAGCAATAGCCTAGTAGTTAATACAGTCTTTGTCGCAAACAATGTGGGGTACCATTTTAATATAAAAGGTATATATTGTTTAGAATGCATTGGCATTTAGAGTTCTATATATATTTGATGCACAATATTCTGTAATTCAATGATGACTCACTTCCTCTGTATATAAAACAGCCGGTGTTGCCATGGGAATGGCTTTGTTGTACATTCCCTTAGTCATATATCGATATGTACAGATCATGGCTGTTTCTCCGTTTTTTCCTATGACTGTTGGTCTTTTCCCAGCTGCACGACAACAGCTTCTCACTGCTGTCATAACAACAGAGTTGATGTTCACCCCTAGGTTCAGCCCTTTCATTGAGTCCAATTATAGGAAATCACAGGTAGAAAAGAATGCAGTTCATTCCAATGTGAAATTCAGATGTTTTTTTCTTTTTCTCCAGTCTCCTAGCGATTCATTTTTTAGATGGTTTCGCAGAAGTCATGAATATATAAATATTTACATTTTTTACTTTTCCTTTTCTCTGGTTTTTCTTTCCCCTGTTCCTTCCGCTCATCTTTCTCTATCTCTCCTCCTCTACCTCTCTCTGTCCATTAAACACACTCCAACTGTGGCCTTTAGTTCCGCCGTGGCTAGCCATCCCAGAGACCTTTACCGTCGTTAGCGTAGCAAAATCTCACGGCTCACTACACTATTAGTCTGTTAACCACTAACCACCATCTCAAACCAATGCACTCAAGGTAGCTCATCTCTCTAAAACCATTTCACCCTCTCTTTCGCGCTCTCTTTCTGGTCTTTCTCTCTCTTTCATTCCTACTCTCCCCTCCTAACCATAGTCCGGGAAACGCAAATTAGATGCTGAAAGACACAGAAAAGGGGTTTAAGTGCGCTCCGGGCTTCTCCCTTGATCTGTTCGTTCTCTGAAACACTCCATTGTGGTAAAACAAGAGGAGTTTTACAGGAGCGGAACAGAGAGGTGTGAGGTGATGGATGAGTGTGTAGGGGAGAGGGAGGGAGGGAGGGAGTGGAGGATGATGAAACGTCTGGTTCTCGACAGGCATACCAGGCAGGCTAAGACAAATCAGCTGTTAGTCCTGCAGGGATTTTGTGTGTGTGTGTGTGTGTGTGTGTGTGTGTGTGTGTTCACAGTATGTGAGGGGAATTATAGTGAGTGGCGGTGTTTCTGTTGAGAGGTTACAAAGTTCAATGCTGGCATCTCCAGCTGCAACAAATCACTCGCAGATAAACAAGTTGTGATGTTGTTTTGCGGGAAGAACGAGGTGGCCATTTTGTATGACCGTTAGTGAAAGTACCTGCATACCTGGGGTGTCAAAACACAACGTAGAATCCACGGCATGCAGTCAAAACAATTCCTAAGAGACGGCCTCTCTCTAAAAAGATAAAGTGAACGGAAAAAAGGCCTACACACTGACAGTGTGTATCAGGGTTTAAGCCTATTAAACCGTTTTAGCGCGGCATATGTTTCCTGTGTCGTTGCAACTGCCAATGTTTATATCAGAAACTGATATGGCATGTAGCAGCAGGAGGAGCGTACTTGGTGGAAGTATGTGTTTCTGCTGTCCTCGTCCGTGGGTCTGTCTGTCTGACTGTGTTTCTGCCGTGTTTCTGTGTCCCTTTTGTGTCTGTCTGTATGCGAGAGGAAGGTCACTCAGTGGGGCGGCGGCGGCGGGTTGGAGGAAGGGTAAGAGGCCTGTCTACCCAGGGCTAGAGGGCCAGCAGTGGCTGGATGGGAGTGTGTGGGCCGTGATTCACTGTGGCACTGGATGGCAGGAAGCATACTGCTGCCTGCAGAGGAGGGAGGCATGGAGGTAGTAGAGGAGATCAGTGTCACAGTGAGGGGCGCACGCACACACACACAGAGAGAAGGACAGACAGAAGGATATAGCGACACAATCTGACAAAACAAACATGCACTGTCACTGACTGACCTCAGCTTAATCTCCAGACAGTTAAAATGCACAGGGGCCAACAGGGGAGGGATCGCAGTAAATTAGCTTTGGCTCTGCTTGATGCTACTAGGCACAAGCAGCGGTGGCCACGAAGACATGCTAGTATAAGTGCCTGTTGTTCTGGAGACACCCAGCTCAGTAAACCTGCTTCATGCCCTTCTGAGCTACACACACACACACACACACACACACACACACACACACACACACACACACACACACTGCTCTCTTGACCTGACAAACCCTCGGTGGCCCCGCAAACACCCAGGCCTCATTACCTATGCGGTAGGTTGCCCGGTAAAAGGCGGCAGCCGCGGCCCCCGAAGCCCAACCTTGGTCCACTTGACCCAGATAAGTGACAGTCGCTGGGTACGTGATCTGTTTTAAGGCAAAGATCAGGGGACGTGCGCCACGCTGGAGCCGAAATGAAGTGACTGTTGCTGTCTCGCGCCTATTTGACTCCCTGGGAATGGAATGGTTGGAGGCGTTTGCAATGACGATAAACTCATTTCAGTTTTATTTTTGTGAGAAACACATTTTTTCTGGTCCAGTCATGCTATTTGAGGAAGCGAACTCGGAGAGCGTTTTTAATCTACTAAGTGGAAGAACGATGGAGGGAAACCAAAACGCATGGGGAGAGTTGACCGGCACGGAAAAAGAGAGAATCTCTGGCAATTGATAGGGTTTAAAAGTGTAGCTATTAAGACTAAGAGGGACATAAAACGCTGAGACACTCAAAGCGCACAGATACACACGTACACATGCAGGGTTTGTTTGTGTGTGTGTTTGTGTGTGCCTTGCATTGTATTGCTCACTGGTGAGCAATGGGGAAAGATAAGATGTAGGCTCACTGGACGCTAAACAGTCCAGGAGAGCAACACTCCTGCGAGCCTGTTCTCCAATTACAGACGGCCCCGCAAAGTAAGTGTGTGTGTGTGTGTGTAAGAAGGTGTGAGGGCTTGGGTTGGTGGAGCAGGCGGGAAGCCGAGAACAAGCTAGGTCACTAAGGAGAGAGAAAGAGGGAGGGGTAAAGAAAAACACGGAGGGAGGCGGGTGTCAGGGGTAATCCAGTTTTGGCCTCTAAGCACAAGGCAGTATTTGACTTCATGTTACGTTGAAATCTTCTCTCTATCCCTCTCCCTCTCCATTCTTTATCCTTTCTTTCACTCCCCCTCTAGCTCCAGCACTTACTGTACAATACCTATTTTGAAAAAGGAGAGGAAGAAATCTTTTTTTTTTTTAGTGGTTCATTTTTGAACTATAAGGTAATTATGTAGAATTTGAACATTTTTCGGCCCAAAGGGCTGTGTGTGTGTGTGTACTTCTGTGTCTAACCGAGTGTGTGACTAAAAGAGAACATTTCAGCGCTTGCTTGCCAGTGAAGGGAAAGTGAGCAATGGACTGTGAGAGAGAGAGAGAGAGAGATGGAGACAGACAGAGCGAGAGAGAGAGAGCTGTCCCAGTTGGGAGTTTTGCGGAGGAGTGTAGCAGCAGAATGCCAATGGCAATGAGAGCCAGGCCGACTGTGAGGGGTTGTTTCGCTAGTTGTTCCTCCCTGTCACTTAAACCGTATCCCAGAGAGACGCTGGACCTTTTACAGTCTGCCTCTATTGGCCCCACTTCAGAGCCTTCGCACCCCTGTCGCTCTCCCTCCTAGCACCATCCTTCCCTCCCATCTCTCTCTAGCCTCACACATCTTATGTATATGCAGTGCTTTTGAAAAGTATTCAGACCCCCTTGACTTTTTCCACATTTTGTTACAGCCTTATTCTGAAATGGATTACATTACATTTTTTCCTCATCAATCTACACACAATACCCCATGATGACAAAACAAAAACAGGTTTTTAGAATTTTTTGAAAATGTGTTAGAAGAAAATGATCACATTTACATAAGTACTTAGACCCTTTACTCAGTACTTTGTTGAAGCATCTTTGGCAGCAATTACAACCTTAGGTATGATGCTACAAGCCTGGCACACCAGTATTTGGGGTGTTTCTCCCATTCCTCTCTTGCAGATCCTCTCAAACTCTGTCAGGGAACGTTGCTGCACAGCTATTTTCAGGTTTCTCCAGAGATTTTTGACCGGGTTCAAGTCCGGGCTCTGGCTGGGCCACTCAAGGATATTTAGAGACCTGTCCCGACGCCACTCCTGCGTTGTCTTGGCTGTATGCTTAGGGTCATGTTGTAAGGTGAGCCTTCGCCCCAGTCTCTGGAGCTCTGTCAGAGTGACCATCGGGTCACCTTCCTGACCATGGCCCTTCTCCCCCGATTGCTCAGTTTGCCCGGGCGGTCACTGTATGGAACTTCAATGCTGCAGGCATTTTTTTGTACCCTTCCCCAGATCTGTGCCTCGACACAATCCTGTCTCGGAGCTCTACATACAATTCCTTCGACCTCATGGCTTGGTTTTTGCTCTGACATGCACTGTCAGGTGTGCCTTTCCAAATCATGTCCAATCAGTTGAATTTACCACAGGTGACTTCAATCAAGTTGTAGAAACATCTCAAGAATGATCAACGGAAACAGGATACACCTGAGCTCAATTTCAAGTCTCATAGCAAAAGGTCTGAATACTTATGTAAATAAGGTATTTCTGTTTTTATATTTAATACATTTGCAAATATTTATAAAAACCTGTTTTCGCTTTGTCATTATGCTTTGTGTGTAGATTGACAAGAAATAAATATTTAATCCATTTTAGAATAAGGCTGTAATGTAACAAAATGTGGGTTCGGGATAATCTCATTCTTTCAATCTGGGCTGACAGAATGGTTTTACTCACTGAATGGTATTGGTAAGTGACTGAACTGGGAGAGATATGGGGTAGAATATGTTAGGATGACTGGGTAGGAGTGTGTATGTGTGTGGGGTGGGTCTTAGTGTGTGTTTGAGTGTGCTAAGGGGTTTGTCTATTCACATCACATCTGTTATGTGAGCTAATCAGTCTCCAATGACATCGTCTCCCTCTCCACTCCACCACGCCCCATTCTTGTATCCACCCTGACAAAATCTGATCCAAATCCTTTTTCTCTCTCCCTCCCTCTCTTCTTACCCCCACCCTGTCTTGGCCCTCATTCTCTGCCAAACCCGTGGGTATCGGGTGGGTGGGCACCCCCTATCGTTACCCCCCTTTTCCCAGCCAATACAATCGTCTGTTTCTTTTACCTCCTTCCCTCAGCCCTCCCGCCCTTCAAACAGGGTTATATTCATCAGGCATAAGAAAGCAGACTGAAACAGGGATGGGTGTATCTGGACTTGACCAATAACAACAGCTTGTTTTTCTTTTTCCGTCAATAATTGTTTTAAGACCAGTTCATTTCCTCCATGTTAGACGGCTTGTTTTTGATGCAGTAACTAGCATGACTCATTATTTATTGAAGATAGTTTTATTTTTATCTGAGAACATTAATGGTAAACGCTGCTAATGTAAACGCTGATATCAAGCACAGCACATCAGATCAGCAGTTAGGGTACCCACAGAGGGATGCCAATAGGTTGGGGGAGGGGTGCTTCTGTCTGTATAGATTTGTGTGTGTGTGTGTCTGCGGATCCAGCTTTGAGAAAGAGAGCGAGCAATTCAGGACCGAGCCCTGGCCACCGCCCCATATCTCCCTCCTTCCCTTCTCCATTTCATGTTTATGCGATAGCAAATGATTGACGCTGACCGGTCTCTTTTCAGCTGTGACTGGGGTTGTATGAGTGTGTGTCTCTGAATGTGTCCCCGGCGTAGATACAGCAGACTCCACTACACCTACACAGCTAACAGATGCGCGGGTCTGCACCGTTCCCAGTGGAATCACCCGTAGTCGGAATCTCTGATATGGACGCAAGCCGGAGTGAGAATCCACAAAGTAATTTATGCTCTCACTCACTCACTCAGCAGCGAGGTGCTAGCTTGGCAACAGCACACCACCATGTGGCTGAAAAGAGGAAGTCGACCGCCATTATCCTCCAATGTGATATTGAGGATAATAGTGGTCTAGTGGCATTCTGTGGAAACTGCAAG
Source organism: Oncorhynchus tshawytscha (assembly GCF_018296145.1). Classification (NCBI taxonomy): domain Eukaryota; kingdom Metazoa; phylum Chordata; class Actinopteri; order Salmoniformes; family Salmonidae; genus Oncorhynchus; species Oncorhynchus tshawytscha. Next base: position 35,315,362 of record NC_056441.1, read on the forward strand.
CTGGTTAAAACCAACATAATGAGAGGCTTTTACATTTAATTTAGACGCCTCACTCAGCCTCAATGCCCTCTGGAAATCACAAACATAGGCATAATTGAGCAAGGAGGCTGAGGTCAACGCAGAACATCAGGGGATGATAAGATGTGTGGCAGGCATTTAAATGCCTAACAGCTCATTTCCTGGCGTGCGTTCGATGGTGAGAAACGTTCTGAATGTTGCAGAGAGAAATAGAATGAACAGTCATGTCTGTTCTGTGTGACGCGTTTTTATCAGAATGTTCTGTAACATCCTCCTGAACAGGCCCCTGTTCTTCAGTACAGCTGTTTTCATTTAACACTTCTGATTGGATTCTGATTTCTAACAGCTGATGTTCCCCCCAGCTCTTATCACAAGGAGTGATGACACGTATATTTGAATTGGACGAAATCCTAAGTACCCCCGCGTCGTCTTCTCTTTCAGAGCAGCGAAAGAAAACAGCAGGGCCGTCGACGGCTGGCATTATCGGAGGCATCATTGGTGTGGTCCTCTTGCTGGCGATCGTGGGCGCTGCCATCGTGCTGGTCCGCAAACGCAAGCAGAACGCAGAGAACGGAGAGTGAGTGTCCCCGCTCTCAGCAAATTGTCCTTTCAGGACACTCTTAGCGATTTCTCAGTCATATTTTTTTTTCAAAATGTACGATTTAGCAAATCCATATCTTTCCTCCAATCAATTAAGTTTTACTCACTCAATATCTGTTAGGTGTGGACAGTGAGTTGCACTAACCTCTCCCCCTGCCCTCCTTTTCTCTCATCCAATCAGTGGTCCTCCCAAGCACAAGCCCCCTCCGCCTGTGAAGACCGGCAGCTCCACAGAGATGGTGAGTGGTCCATGTTCCCTGTCACTCTGGGCTCGTTATTATTGAAGGTCATAAACCACACGGAGTGCAGTTCGTAATGGGGCTAATGGCTATTGATTGGAGATGAGTGGCCCAGTTATCTGACTTTACCCACAGCTGAACAAGCATGTCACGGACCCAGTGACGAAGGAGTTGACAGAGACCCAGCCTTTAAGTAAGGTCTACTACGAGACCAGCGGAGAGCCTGTCACGGTAAGAGGACATCCTCCAATCTCCATTCTCTGGGTTGTGATCTTTAGGTCACCCCCAAAAAATGAATGTTTCCTATCGTACTTTAGTCCAGGTAGTTGCTCCATGTTTCAGTCTGTTGTCTGCCATTGGGTGCCTTATGAACATTTTCACACAGTGCTGTTTATAGTCATTGATTTACTACCTGTACGACCTTTACCCTTCATGAGGTACAGCCGGCTGCTTTCTAGACTCTGGATTCGTCTCTATCGTCCGATTACTCACCCTTTTGTACTATTTTATAACATTCTGCCTGCATGGTCCCTCAACATCTTGACTATTTTGTAAGCAAAAAAAGCTATTTAAACCTATTGTGAAACTATTGAACGGTGCATGGTCAAGGAGTGGATTTTGTCTACCATACCACAGTTGATGACATTTTCTCGAGTTGTTGCTGGTTCAACCGGGATCTGTTGCTGTTACAGGATCTGGATGCCTGCGACGATGACGATGAAAACGCCGCCGGCGGTGGGGCTGCTAATGGCGGCGGCCCTGCTGTCCTGGAGGACTCGATACGGTATGCCGATGTCGACGACACGCTAAATGACGGAGCCCTGCCGCCGTACTCCGGCGCGGGCGGTCAACACGTTGACGAGCCGCCGTCGGCCACTGTGGCCCGCGGAGAAAGTTTTGTGTCGGCAGCCATGTATGTTTAGCAGATGACGTTTTAGCCTCCGTGACGACGACAACAACAACGTGCCTGTAGACCCAGGAAGGCTCTGGACCGATCCAGCCTCCTGATGTGATCAGAACCTAAATGCAGTGTTTACTACTCTTGTGATTCCGGAAAGGTAATATCACCAGAAACACAATTCAAAATATCACCAGAATTATCACTCGAAACTGTTTGTTTGAATGTTGCAGTGTTATACTTAAGCAATAAGGACCAGAAATGGTGTGGTATACAGCCAACATACCCCGGCTAAGGGCTGTTCTTCTGGGTACAGCCCTTAGCCGTGGTATATTGGCCATATACTACAAACTCCCGAGGTGCCTTAATGCTATTATAAACTGGTTACCAACGTAATTAGAACTGTGGTATACGGTCTGATATACCACAGCTTTCAGCCAATCCGCATTCAGGGCTCGAACCACCCAGTTTATAATGTACAGTAAGCATCCTCAGACCAAAATGCCGTTTTATGGCAGTATGAACAGAATGAGGTTGTCACTGCTTTATAACATTGCAACATGACAAAGTTTAAGAATCTGACTCATGTTTTGGGTTCAATCTAAATTGCAAGAGCTGGCAATACTACGTTGTTAGGGTAACGAAGTGTGACATCTTTGTTTCCAGCAAAGCACACAATGCAAACACAATTATCAATGAGCGTGCAATCCCCCCCCCCTCCCGCCCCACCACACAAAAGATTAATATTTAAGTCCAATTAAATTCAAATTTTAAGGATTGTATTTTCAGTGTCAAAATACCCAGCATATATTGGAAAATACTGCCATTAGTACCAATTTATGTAGATGAAGTGGCTATTATACGCTGTAATATATGCTGTTTATTTTACACGCAGTGAAATATGAATTGAAATCTATTCTATTTTAGTCTTATTCTTTTATGTACCGAAACACAAATGTGCAAAACGTCATTGATGAACAATTATGTGAGACCGTGTCAAGTTGGTCAAAGATGTCAAAGTGAACCAAATTATCAACGAACACTGTACATAATAATGCTGATTTAATATATTGTCGGTGAAATGTGTAAAATGTCAAAACAAAAAAACGAGTGTAGGTGTTTTCAGAACCTCTATGTATAGGGGTGTCAGTTTCCAAGTGAAATTGGAAAAAAAAAAGTATACATTTTACTTTAACGGGTATTGAGGTTGTCAGTCACAAGGCTTATGTTTAATCTAAAAATGCTGTGTGGATTTTTGCCCTTGTAACTCTGCATGGCATGATCGGTGGCTTGTTTCAATCAGTTGGCTCACTTTTTCCCCAAGGCTACTTAGACACACCAGGGCTTATACTTTTTGAATGTTGTCGATGTCTTTGCGTTCCTCCATTGTATCGTCTACTTCAAGCACAAACACATGGATGTGGAGCAGCGGGGTGATTTAGGCCGTATAGAAGGCGCAGAGCACGACTTGAGATACTTAGTCAGTCAGCATATGACTATGTTCTGTCAACAGAGTGCTTACTGCAGGGCGCAATAAACAGAGTTGTATGTAACTCTTGCTGAGTAATGGGAACAAAAATCATTGGTTCTGGCCGTTCCAAAGAGCTTGAGTCGCACAATTCCACGAGGGCATTGATCTGTCCGCGTCACCTCAGAGGCAAGCGAGGCTATACTCGCTAAGTACATTAGCATGTTGAATTAAATAAAACGACGCGAAGAAAAAGACAAAACGTGAACAAAAAGCACATGTAGCTTTGTAAGTAAATATATAGATACTATGACACTAATGATTGCTGGACAGATGTAGAAAAAATAGATATGGTATATAGACTGTTAGGTGGGCATACGGACGCAGATAAATAGAACACAGTAGTAACTGCCTACCTCACGGTTCTTTATTCAATCAGTCAGTGCTCCACTGCGCTATTGTCGTTTTTTTTGTTGATGTGACAATCACTTTGAAAACCACTTTCATTGGCTTTTGGTGGCACTTCGGGTCTCTATGGTGTTTCTTTTAAAGATAATGTCTGCATGCTGCATGGAACTATGGGTAGCTCAACTTCTTCTCTGTGCAAAAAGACTCGTGCCGCCATTTTTTAAAACGTATGGCTGTGGACGGCGGGCTCGCATAAAGTGGTGCAGTGTCAGACAATCACATCTGAATTTTATAGCCCTTACACAGGTCAGAGTTCAAAGGGAAATTAACTGTGCATTTTTTAAAATTTGCTTTTATAAACTGTGATTCCATCTTTTAATTTTTTAAAATTTATTGCTTCATATTGCCGTCGGAAATATATTGAACTGTTTTGTGTTTTGCCTATAAAAAGAGCCTCAAAATTTAAGATGTGTTGATATATTGAGTTTAGAAAACGACAATCATTGGGCCCCCTGGGTTTGTTATTATCAAAGACCAATGAGTCAGCATTCTGTTTAGTTCTGTTGTTTTATAGTCAAGGCATCTGATAACGATTTCTCGCTGCAGCATGAGTTGCAGTGTGTGTTTGCCAAGCGCTTTGCCTCCGTCCCGATAGGTTTAATGCCAAAAAATACAAACTGTGAATGTTAGCGATTAACGCTAATCTGAATCCGGTCTTCTTCCTTCCCCGCTTGTTTAATTATCTCACATTCATTGTCGCATTTTTTTTTTCATCACCAAGCCAGATGTGCCTTCGTTACTTTATTTTTTTTAGCTTGTTCACTTACACATTTGTTTCTGTCTTAGAAAATAAATATGAGATTAAAAAAAGACGAGGTAACCTCTGATTGTGGAAAGCCAAACACTTGATCATTGTGATTATTTTTTTTGTAAACATGTTCTTAATTTTCCTTTCCCCCCTTTTTTTTTAAATTTCATTTGCTTTTTTGAAAACCTATTATGTGTTTTAAGGATCATTGTCTTGTCGAATAAAATGTAAACCAAAGGCCCTGAATGTCTTGCTGTATTCTGTTAAACTTCTATTGAGTCACAACGACCTCCAGGCCTTGAGTCCTTTAAGGCTCCTAAATGACCAACCAACATGTGTCACTGACAGCATCACATCCTGTGGCAGTACAATGTCCAGTGGTAGCTGACACTGATTGCCCTTCGTTGCCCCTGGACAAGTATGTGTCTGTTACCATTCTATAGCCAGCACCCAAGTGCTATAGCCTGGCCTTAGAACTGTCACCATGCATTTGTTAACCTCTGTCTTTAATTAGTGTTTTAGGGCTATAGGCCTCCTGGGGGGGGGGATCAACATCACAGAACATGTTTTAAGATCATTTTCAGCTAGTACAACATCCAACATTTCAGCCCCAGAGCACATTTCAAAGCGGCAGGTACTTTCACACTTTAACAAAACCAAAAAACATAAAACATGGCAAATTACAGTATGCCTGAGATTTGTGTGTAAACATATCCTCCGGAGGCTCAAGCACAGACAAATCCAGGAGTATTATTTTAGCTGCAAAAAAAAATGTTAGGCACCACTAGATGTGCTGCTTGTGAAAAGTGTTGTCATTTTTTTGAGCTACTGAGCCAGGCATGCGGATGTGTGTTGAAGCGTATATTAAACAGACTAGGGAGTGTTAAAGGTGCAGTCTGGGATTTGTTCCCCCCAGCCAAACGGGCTGCCCGTCACTTGTTTTGGTATACAGATGAGGGATGAGGCTGGGGTCATGTAACCCCCCCTCCAATGAATCCTCAAATTCATAAACGGGGCTCTTTCTGCAAGGACTGACAGTCCATGACATCCACATGATAATTGTAAACATACTTTAAAGTTGTGCATTGTTTTACAAACACACTGTTTATAATGGAACAAAACAACCTTACATTTTGGGACATGATAGAAGACAGTTGTGGTAAACTCATGATGCATTTCTAAATGATATTCCACAGGAATCAATGGATGTGTATATATATAATTAATTTTAATGATTAATGATGGCTGTAAATATCCCAGATTGCGGTTTTAAATGAGACGGGAACCAAAATGATGCTAATGCTACATCACTAACCCTTGTGTTGAAGATGAAGGAAGTGTCTGATATTAAAGCACTTTCAATTATGGTTAGAGTGCTAAGTGATGGAGATGAAATATATTCACCCAAGTACTACCAGTGGCTGTATCCGTAAGTAGGCCTCTGAGTCAAACAACACTTCTTCCCTTCTCTGATCCGTAGATCAACAGTTTGACATCATGGCTAGAGTTGCCAACACAGACCAGATTTATAACAGCAGATTATAACATTCTTTTTTTGTGTGTGGGTGGGGGGGGGTGTAAGAAAATCACCAGGAATAGCTTTTTGCCTGCAGCTATTTCCAATCATAGTTGTGCCTGCTCTTCCTATTACCTCAATATCCACCTTCCATTAAACTACACACACTATAGATCAAATAATTAATTGATTTAGTCATTTGGGATTAAAACACTGACTGATATGAATGTGTGTCTGGTATGTTGAAGTGATATATGGTGGTAAGATTTTATTAATTTGATATTCTGTTTGCATGTCATTTCAGTGAAATCGCTCCTCTTTGTGACACTAAATAAAGTATTTGGTAGCATATTTGGGCATGACATTTAAAACATGCTAATCTGGATACATTGATTGGTTTTTGGTCTGAAAATGCAAAAATTAGGCATTGGTGGCAGTGGCTAAATCACAGTGTGGATTGAGGTCTTTCCTTCTCCAAAACTCTCAAGGTAAGGAAACAAATATATACATATGCACTTTTCCTGCACTATCGCTTTAGTGAATCCAACTTTTTTTAAATTATGTATATATTTTTTTTTACAAACACTACCTAATGGTTAGAATCTAAAAATGATCATGTTTACATCTCGTCATATAATTACTTCGCCATCCAGTAATTCCAAATCAGAGGAGAAACGTTTTACCCAGACCGACCACCAGAGGGAGCAGTGGGTTGCAGAGATCAACCATGATGTTGTGTGCATGTGAACAGGCGGGGTGTTGACTGGTAAGATAATGATGCTTTTCATACCTCATTCTGTTAATGGAAATGTCTGTAAGGAAACACCCGACGGTCATACACATGACAAGGCCATGTGCTGTTTTCAACTAGGTCCTCAATGCAGCACACTCAATTAACTATAGCACAATCAGTACACCTAGTAGGTATTTCTGTTATGATAGGGTTGTGTACATGTTTTGAGTGGGATGAAGTTTTTATTTCAAACTCATTCTGGTGATTCGCAGCATACTGAGCTATGAGAGGTCCAGGGTTAAAATCCTAGACTAGACCCCAAATAGTGGTTTCTTGTAGGAAAACAAATGGCTACATTGTGTTATTATTGTGGTATTGTACACTGTGTTCTGTGGGGAGTAGAGCTGAGAGTGGCCCACCATCTCACGGGATTAACTATTGGCATTAAATCAGTTGCCTTGAGATTTTCATATTGCTTTTTCAATGGGAATAAGGGGCTTCACTCTCCAGCTGCTTTTTCTTTCTCTACTCTACCCTTCTCTTCTCTACCCTTCTCTACTCTACCCTTCTCTACCCTTCTCTTCTCTACCCTTCTCTTCTCTACTCTACCCTTCTCTACCCTTCTCTTCTCTACCCTTCTCTACCCTTCTCTACTCTACCCTTCTCTACTCTTCTCTACTCTACCCTTCTCTACCCTTCTCTACCCTTCTCTACTCTACTCTTCTCTACCCTTCTCTACTCTACTCTACTCTACCCTTCTACCCTTCTCTACCCTTCTCTACTCTACCCTTCTCTACCCTTCTCTACTCTACCCTTCTCTACTCTACCCTTCTCTACCCTTCTCTACTCTACCCTTCTCTACCCTTCTCTACTCTACCCTTCTCTACTCTACCCTTCTCTACCCTTCTCTACTCTACCCTTCTCTACTCTTCTCTTCTCTACCCTTCTCTACTCTACCCTTCTCTTCTCTACCCTTCTCTTCTCTACCCTTCTCTACCCTTCTCTACTCTTCTCTACCCCCTTCTCTACTCTTCCTCTACTCTACCCTTCTCTACCCTTCTCTTCCCTTCTACTTCTCTACCCTCTTCTCTTCCCTTCTCTACTCTACTCTACTCTACCCTTCTCTACTCTACTCTACTCTACTCTACTTACCCTTCTCTACCCTTCTCTACTCTACCCTTCTCTACCCTTCTCTCTACTCTACTCTACCCTTCTCTACTCTACCCTTCTCTACCCTTCTCTACCCTTCTCTACTCCTTCTCCCTTCTCTACTCTACCCTTCTCTCTACCCTTCTCTTCTCTACTCTACCCTTCTCTACCCTTCTCTACTCTTCTCTTCTCTACCCTTCTCTACTCTTCTCTTCTCTACCCTTCTCTACTCTACTCTTCTCTTCTCTACCCTTCTCTTCTCTACCCTTCTCTACTCTACCCTTCTCTTCTCTACCCTTCTCTTCTCTACCCTTCTCTACTCTACCCTTCTCTACTCTACCCTTCTCTACTCTACCCTTCTCTACCCTTACCCCTCTAGAAGTAGCATTTGACCTTGTGGGGACTAACAAAATGTCCCCAGGTGGTCAAAAAAACACCAGAAAATTGCCAAAAACAGTAGATGTTAGATGTTAGAACTATTAGATGTTTAATGTTTCTTTTGGGGAAAAAATATTCAAATAGTGATAGTTTTGCCATATTAAAACGAGAGTTCGGTGATGGAGAAACTTGAAGAAATGTTGGGATCTCGTGGGTTAAAATCTTCCTAGAAGTGACACCGAGTTGACTGTGGGACATGTCAAGATGCCGTTATTCATGTAAAAAAATCTGATTTATTGAATTCTTCATGTAGTCTATTTTAAAAGGTACTCCATTTGTAACATGGTTTTAAAATACAATATTGGTGCATGATGTCTATTTAAAATATTAACGGGACGCAAAAGGCACTTATTTCGTGGAAAGACCCAGATGTACTAATTATGAGCAAATGAACACAACTGATTCTAGATCAGTGCTAACTATCTGCTAAGCCCCTTGTCTCTCATCTGAGTCAGCCATCTTAACTGCCTACAACCATCCCAGATCTCTCTCTCTCTCTCTTAATTGAACCATGTGTCAGTCTCTCCCTCTCTCGCTCACCATTTCCTCTTTTCCATGAATTCCCTGGCTCCCGATGTGGCGTGGAAAAACAGTGATCACCATGGAAACAGCCCAGCAACAGGCTGGCCCCTAACACCCAATCGGAATGCTCGGTGGCTCTACCTCTCCTCCAATGGGAGTGGTGGGCCTGACATCAGCCGTGAATGTGAATGCTCAGAGGCGTGATCGTTCACTTCCTCGATCACTTCCTCGTTGGTACATCTAGCCGACTGAGCTGAGCCTTATTCAATGTTTCTCGCCTCAACATCGCTTGGAACATGTCGAATGACACTTGTCTGCGAAAGTGCTGCTCTTCATTGAATAAAGCCCCCTTCTGTGGTGACGATACCACAGTAGGAGAGAGAGAGGGGTGTTCGAGGAGAGACGCTAGATAGTTTTCCGAAGTCGTGCCCACAAACCCACTTGCGACCTATATGCAATCACTTCACCAAAGTGAAGCAATCACTTCCTCTCTCATCTACATATCAGCTCTGCTGCTCATTGCTCATTGCTCTGCTGCTCAGCTGCTGCTCATTGCTCATCCAGAATGATGTGCAGAAAGGTCATCTGGTACACACAGTTCCCTATTTCCCTCTGCTTCCATGTCATTCCATTTTCCAGCCTTAAGCAACACGTAAAGTTGTATCTAACATTTAGCCTACAGTAAAAGCATACAATCGTTGACAGACACCTCTTTGTCACCCCATGGCAAATGGATGTGAGGAGACTCTCTTGTTAGTAGCTGTGTGTGTGTGTTTGAATGTGTGTGGGTTTCTGATGTGATGCCTGCTGCCAGCAACTATGCCAAGCTTTGTATACCACCAGTGTGCTACTACTCCTGAATTCAGTGCTAGTAAACTCATTTCATGTGACATGCAAGACAGGATGTGGTTGCCAGGCAACCTCCATCCCTCGCCCCATCCCCTACAAAATAGATGTGTATTTATAGAAGCGATGGCAAGGGAGAGGGAATTACGTGTTGATGCTAAAATTAAACTTTTTTCCCTGTTTTCTGAGTCACTCAGTTTGTTTCATTCACAGATGGACAGAGGAGAGTGGAACAGGAGAGGGGCAGAGGAGAGCGGAACAGGAGAGGGGCAGAGGAGAGCGCAGGAGAGGGGCAGAGGAGAGCGAAACAGGAGAGGGGCAGAGGAGAGCGAAACAGGAGAGGGGCAGAGGAGAGCGAAACAGGAGAGGGGCAGAGGAGAGCGAAACAGGAGAGGGGCAGAGGAGAGCGAAACAGGAGAGGGGCAGAGGAGAGCGAAACAGGAGAGGGGCAGAGGGGGCAGAGGAGAGGAGCGAAACAGGAGAGGGGCAGAGGAGAGGGGCGAAACAGGAGGGGGCAGAGGAGAGGGGCGAAACAGGAGAGGGGCAGAGGAGAGGGGCGAAACAGGAGAGGGGCAGAGGAGAGGGGCGAAACAGGAGAGGGGCAGAGGAGGAGAGGAGCAGGAACAGAGGAGAGGGGCAGAGGAGAGGGGCGAAACAGGAGAGGGGCAGAGGAGGGCGAAACAGGAGAGGGGCAGAGGAGGGCGAAACAGGAGGGGGGGCAGAGGAGGGCGAAACAGGAGAGGGGCAGAGGAGAGCGAAACAGGAGAGGGGCAGAGGAGAGAGCGAAACAGGAGAGGGGCAGAGGAGAGGAGCGAAACAGGAGAGGGGCAGAGGAGAGGGGCGAAACAGGAGAGGGGCAGAGGAGAGGAGGGGAGAGGGGCAGAGGAGAGGAGCGAAACAGGAGAGGGGCAGAGGAGAGGGCGAAACAGGAGAGGGGCAGAGGAGAGGAGCGAAACAGGAGAGGGGCAGAGGAGAGGGGCGAAACAGGAGAGGGGCAGAGGAGAGGGGCGAAACAGGAGAGGGGCACAGGAGAGGGGCGAAACAGGAGAGGGGCGAAACAGAGAGGGGCAGAGGGGCAAACAGGAGAGGGGCAGAGGGAGAGGGGCAAACAGGAGAGGGGCAGAAAGGGGCAGAGAGAGGGGCGAAACAGGAGAGGGGCGAAACAGGAGAGGGGCAGAAACAGGAGAGGGGCAGAGGAGAGGGGCAGAGGAGAGGGGCGAAACAGGAGAGGGGCAGAGGAGAGGGGCAGAAACAGGAGAGGGGCAGAAACAGAGAGGGGCAAACAGGAGAGGGGCAGAGGAGAGGGGCGAAACAGGAGAGGGGCAGAGGAGAGGGGCGAAACAGGAGAGGGGCAGAGGAGAGGGGCAGAAACAGGAGAGGGGCAGAGGAGAGGGGCGAAACAGGAGAGGGGCAGAGGAGAGGGGCGAAACAGGAGAGGGGCAGAGGAGAGGGGCGAAACAGGAGAGGGGCAGAGGAGAGGGGCGAAACAGGAGAGGGGCAGAGGAGAGGGGCGAAACAGGAGAGGGGCAGAGGAGAGGGGCGAAACAGGAGAGGGGCAGAGGAGAGGGGCGAAACAGGAGAGGGGCAGAGGAGAGGGGCGAAACAGGAGAGGGGCAGAGGAGAGGGGCGAAACAGGAGAGGGGCAGAGGAGAGGGGCGAAACAGGAGAGGGGCAGAGGAGAGGGGCAGAGGAGAGGGGCAGAAACAGGAGAGGGGCAGAGGGGGCAGAGGAGGGGCACAGGAGAGGGGCAGAGGAGAGGGGCGAAACAGGAGAGGGGCAGAGGAGAGGGGCGAAACAGGAGAGGGGCAGAGGAGAGGGGCAAACAGGAGAGGGGCAGAGGAGAGGGGCGAAACAGAGGAGAGGGGCAGAGGAGAGGGGCAGAGAGAGGGGCAGAGGAGAGGGGCGAAACAGGAGAGGGGCAGAGGAGAGGGGCAGAGGAGAGGGGCAGAGGAGAGGGGCAAACAGGAGAGGGGCAGAGGAGAGGGGCAGAGGAGAGGGGAGAGGGGCAGAGCGAAACAGGAGAGGGGCAGAGGAGAGGGCGAGGGGCAGAGGAGAGGGGCAGAGGAGAGGGGCAGAGGAGAGGGGCAGAGGAGAGGGGCAGAGGACAGGAGAGGGGCAGAGGAGAGGGGCGAAACAGGAGAGGGGCAGAGGAGAGGGGCAGAGGAGAGGGGCAGAGGAGAGGGGCGAAACAGAGAGGGGCAGAGGGGGGGCAGAGGAGAGGGGCAAACAGGAGAGGGGCAGAAACAGGAGAGGAGGAGAGGGGCAGACAGGAGAGGGGCAGAGAGGGGCAGAGGAGAGGGGCAGAGGAGAGGGGCAGAGGAGAGGGGCAGAGGAGAGGGGCAGAGGAGAGGGGCGAGGAGAGGAGAGGGGGCAGAGGAGAGGGGCAAACAGAGAGGGGCAGAGGAGAGGGGCAGAGGAGAGGGGCAGAGGAGAGGGGCAGAGGAGAGGGGCAGGAGAGGGGCAGAGGAGAGGGGCAGAAACAGAGAGAGGGGCAGAGGAGAGGGGCAGAGGAGAGGGGCAAACAGGAGAGGGGCAGAGGAGAGGGGCAGAGGAGAGGGGCAGAGGAGAGGGGCAGAGGAGAGGGGCAGAGGAGAGGGGCAGAGGAGAGGGGCAGAGGAGAGGGGCAGAGGAGAGGGGCAGAGGAGAGGGGCAGAGAGAGGGGGGCAGAGGAGAGGGGCAGAGGAGAGGGGCAGAGGAGAGGGGCAGAAACAGGAGAGGGGCAGAGGAGAGGGGCAGAGGAGAGGGGCGAAACAGGAGAGGGGCAGAGGAGAGGGGCAGGAGAGGGGCAGGGAGAGGGGCAAACAGGAGAGGGGCAGAGGAGGGGGCAGAGGAGAGGGGCAGAGGAGAGGGGGCAGAGGAGAGGGGCAGAGGAGAGGGGCAGAGGAGAGGGGCGGAGGAGAGGGGCAGAGGAGAGGGGCAGAGGGAGAGGGGCGAAACAGGAGAGGGGCAGAGGAGAGGGGCGAAACAGGAGAGGGGCAGAGGAGAGGGGCGAAACAGGAGAGGGGCAGAGGAGAGGGGCGGACAGGAGAGGGGCAGAGGAGAGGGGCGGAGGAGAGGGGCAAACAGGAGAGGGGCGGGGAAACAGGAGAGGGGCAGAGGAGAGGGGCGAAACAGGAGAGGGGCGGAGGAGAGGGGCGAAACAGGAGAGGGGGCGGAGGAGAGGGGGCGAAACAGGAGAGGGGCGGAGGAGAGGGGCGAAACAGGAGAGGGGCGGGAGAGGGGCGAAACAGGAGAGGGCGGAGGAGAGGGGCGAAAACAGGAGAGGGGCGGAGGAGAGGGGCGAAACAGGAGAGGGGCGGAGGAGAGGGGCGAAACAGGAGGGGGCAGGGGCGAAACAGGAGAGGGGCAGAGGAGAGGGGCTAAGGAGAGGGGCGAAACAGGAGAGGGGCGGAGGAGAGGGCGAGGAACAGGAGAGGGCAGAGGAGAGGGGCGAAACAGAGAGAGGGGCGGAGGAGAGGGGCGAAACAGGAGAGGGGCAGAGGAGAGGGGCGAAACAGGAGAGGGGCAGAGGAGAGGGGCGAAACAGGAGAGGGGCAGGGAGAGGCGAAACAGGAGAGGGGCAGAGGAGGGAGGGGCAAACGAAACAGGAGAGGGGCAGAGGAGAGGAGAGGAGAAAGAGGAGAGGGGCAGAGGAGAGGGGCAAACAGGAGAGGGAGAGGGGGAGGAGAGGAGAGGGGCGAAACAGGAGAGGGGCAGAGGAGAGGGGCGAGAACAGGAGAGGGGCAGAGGAGAGCGAAACAGGAGAGGGGCAGGGGCAGAGGGGGCGAAACAGGGGGGAGGCGAAACAGGAGAGGGGCAACAGGAGAGGGGCAGAGGGGGCAGAGGGGCAGAGGAGAGGGGCGAAACAGGAGAGGGGCAGAGGAGAGGGGCGAAACAGGAGAGGGGCAGAGGAGAGGGGCAGAGGAGAGGGCAGAGGAGAGGGGCGAAACAGGAGAGGGGCAGAGGAGAGAGGGAGAGGGGCAGGAGGGGGGCAGGAGAGGGCGAGAGGGGCAGAGGAGAGCGAAACAGGAGAGGGGCAGAGGAGAGGAGGAGAGAACAGAGAGGGGCAGAGGAGAGGGGCAGAGGAGAGGGGCAGAGGAGAGGGGCAGAAAGGGGAGAGGGGCAGAGGAGAGCGAAACAGGAGAGGGGCAGAGGAGAGCGGGCAGAGGAGAGCGAAACAGGAGAGGGGCAGAGGAGAGCGAAACAGGAGAGGGGCAGAGGAGAGCCAAACAGGAGAGGGGCAGAGGAGAGGAGGGGGGCAGAAACAGGAGAGGGGTGAGGGGCGGGCAGAGGAGGGGCAGAAACAGGAGAGGGGCAGAGGGAGCGAAACAGGAGAGGGGCAGAGAGGAGAGGGGCAGAGGAGAGGGGCAGGAGAGGGCAGAGGAGGGCAGGGAGAGGGGCAGAGGAGAGGGGGCAGAGAGGGCAGAAAGAGGGCGAAACAGGAGAGGGGCAGGAGGCAGAGGAGAGAGGGGCAGAAACAGAGAGGGGCAGAGGACAGCAGAGGAGAGGGGCAGAGGGGCAGAGGGGCAGAAACAGGAGGGGCAGAGGAGAGGGGCAGGAGAGGGCGAGGGGGGGCAGAGGAGAGGGGCGAAACAGGAGAGGGGCAGAGGAGAGAAACAGGAGAGGGGCAGAGGAGAGGGGCAGAGGAGGGCGAAACAGGAGAGGGGCAGAGGAGAGGGGAAACAGGAGAGGGGCAGAGGAGAGGGGCAGAGGAGAGGGGGGCAGAGGAGGGGAAACAGGAGAGAGGGAAACAGGAGAGGGGCAGAGGAGGGGAAACAGAGGAAGGGGCAGAGGAGAGGGGCAGAGGAGAGGGGCAGAGGAGAGGGGCAGAGGAGAGGGGCAGAGGAGAGGGGCAGAGGAGAGAGGAGGGGCAGAGGAGAGGGGAGAGGGGCAGAGGAGAGGGGGAGAGGAGAAACAGGAGAGGGGCAGAGGAGAGCGAAACAGGAGAGGGGCAGAGGAGAGCGAAACAGAGAGAGGGGCAGAGAGAGCAAAACAGGAGAGGGGCAGAGGAGAGGGGCAACAGGAGAGGGGCAAACAGGAGAGGGGGCAGAGGAGAGCGAAACAGGAGAGGGGCAGAGGAGGGGGCAAACAGGAGAGGGGCAGAGGAGAGGGGCAGACAGGAGAGGGGCAGAGGAGAGGGGCAGAGGAGAGGGGCAGAGGAGAGGGGCAGAGGAGAGGGGCAGAGGAGAGGGGCAGAGGAGAGCGAAGGAGAGGAGAGGGGCAGAGGAGAGGAGGGGCAGAAACAGGAGAGGGGCAGAGGAGAGCGAAACAGGAGAGGGGCAGAGGAGAGCGAAACAGGAGAGGGGCAGAGAGGAGAGAGGGGCAGAGGAGAGGGGCAGAGGAGAGGGGCAGAGGAGAGGGGCAGAGGAGAGGGGCAGAGAGGAGAGGGGCAGAGGAGAGGGGCAGAGAGGAGAGGGGCAGAGGAGAGGGGCGAAACAGAGGAGGGGCAGAGGAGAGGGGCAGAGGAGAGGGGCAGAGGAGAGGGGCAGAGGAGAGGGGCAGAGGAGAGGGGCAGAGGGAGAGAAACAGGAGAGGGGCAGAGGAGAGGGGCAGAGAGGAGAGGGGCAGAGGAGAGGGGCAGAGGAGAGGGGCAGAGGAGAGGGGCAGAGGAGAGGGGCAGAGGAGAGGGGCAGAGAAACAGGAGAGGGGGGCGAAACAGGAGAGGGGCAGAGGAGAGGCGAAACAGGAGAGGGGCAGAGGAGAGCAGAAACAGAGAGAGGGGCAGAGGAGAGGGAAACAGGAGAGGGGCAGATGAGAGGGCAGAAACAGAGAGGGGCAGAGGAGAGGGGCAGAGGAGGGGGCAGAAACAGAGAGGGCAGAGGAGAGGGGCGAAACAGGAGAGGGGCAGAGGAGAGGGCGAGAGGAGGGGCAACAGGAGAGGGGCAGAGGAGAGGGGCAGAGGAGAGGGGAGAGAGAGCAAACAGAGGGGCAGAGGAGAGGGGCAGAAACAGGGAGAGGGGCAGAGGAGAGGGGCGAAACAGGAGAGGGGCAGAGGAGAGGGGCAGAAACAGGAGAGGGGCAGAGGAGAGGGGCAGGAGAGGGGCAGAGAGGGAGAGGAGGGGGCGAAACAGGAGAGGGGCAGAGGAGAGGAAACAGGAGAGGGGGAGAACAGAGGAGAGGGGCAGAGGAGAGGGGCAGAAACAGGAGAGGGGCAGAGGAGAGGGGCAGAGGAGAGGGGCAGAGGAGAGGGGCAGAGGAGAGGGGCAGAGGAGAGGGGCAGAGGAGAGGGGCAGAGGAGAGGGAAACAGGAGAGGGGCAGAGGAGAGGGGCAGAGGAGAACAGAGAGGGCAGAGGAGAGGGGCAGAGGAGGGGGGCAGAGGAGAGGGGCAGAGGAGAGAGGGAAACAGGAGAGGGGCAGAAACAGAGGGGCAGAGGAAGGGCAAACAGGAGAGGGGCAGAGGAGAGCAGAGGAGAGGGGCAGCGAAACAGGAGAGGGGCAGAGGAGAGCAGAGGAGAACAGGGAGAGGGGCAGAGGAGAGGAGAGGGGCAGAGAAAACAGGAGAGGGGCAGAGGAGGGGGAGAGGGCGCAGGGAACAGAGAGGGGGCAAACAGGAGAGGGGCAGAGGAGAGGGGCAAACAGAGGAGAGGGGCAGAGGAGAGGGGCGAAACAGGAGAGGGGCAGAGGGGGGCAGAGAACAGAGAGAGGGGCAGAGGAGAGGGGCAGAGGAGCAGAGGAGAGGGGCAGAGGAGAGGCGAAACAGGAGAGGGGCAGAGGAGAGGGGCAAACAGGAGAGGGGCAGAGGAGAGGGGCAAACAGGAGAGGGGCAGAGGAGAGGGGCAGAAACAGGAGAGGGGCAGAGGAGAGGAGAGGGGCGAAACAGGAGAGGGGCAGAGGAGAGGGGCGAAACAGGAGAGGGGCAGAGGAGAGGGGCAAGAGGAGAGAGGGCAGAGGAGAGGGGCAGAGGAGAGGGGCAGAGGAGAGGGGCAGAGGAGAGGGGCAGAGGAGAGGAGAGGGGCAGAGGAGAGGGGCAGAGGAGGGGGCAGAGAGGGGCAGAGGGGCAGAAACAGGAGAGGGGCAGAGGAGAGGGGCAGAGGAACAGAGGAGAGGGGCAGAGGAGAGGGGAGAGGGCAGAGAGGAGAAGAGGAGAGGAGAGGGGCAGAGGAGAGGGGCAGAGGGAGGGCGAAACAGGAGAGGGGCAGAAACAGGAGAGGGGCTAAACAGGAGAGGGGCAGAGGAGAGGGGCAGGAGAGGGGCAGAACAGGAGAGGGGCAGAGGAGAGGGGCAGAGGAGGGGCAGAGGAGGGGCAGAGGAGAGGGGCAGAGAGGGGCAGAGGAGAGGGGCAGAAACAGGAGGGGCAGAGGAGAGCAGAGAGGAGAGGGGCAGAGAGAGGGGCAGAGGAGAGCGAAACAGGAGAGGGGCAGAGGAGAGGGGCGAAACAGGAGAGGGGCAGGGAGAGGCGAAACAGGAGAGGGGAGGAGAGGAGAGGGGCAGAGGAGAGGGGGCAGGGCAGAGGGCGAAACAGGAGAGGGGCAGAAACAGGAGAGGGGCGAAACAGGAGAGGGAGCGAAACAGGAGAGGGGCAGAAACAGGAGAGGGGCAGAGGAGAGGGGCAGAGGAGAGGGGCAGAGGAGAGGGGCAGAGAGAGGGGCGAAACAGGAGAGGGGCAGAGGAGAGGGGGGGCAGAGGAGAGGGGCAGAGGAGAGGGGCAGAGGAGAGGGGAGAGGGCAGAGGAGGGGCAGAGGAGGGCGAAACAGGAGAGGGGCAGAGGAGAGAGGGGCAGAGGAGAGGGGCGAAACAGGAGAGGGGCAGAGGAGGGGGCAGAAACAGAGGAGAGGGGCAGAGGAGAGGGGCAGAGGAGAGGAGGCAGAGGAGGGCGGAAACAGAGAGAGGGGCAGAGGAGGGGGCAGAAACAGAGGGAGGGGGCAGAGAGGGGCAGAGGGGGCAGAGGAGAGCGAAACAGGAGAGGGGCAGAGGAGAGCGAAACAGGAGAGGGGCAGAGGAGAGAGGCAGAGGAGGGCAGAAACAGGAGAGGGGCAGAGGAGAGGGGCAGAAACAGGAGAGAGGAGGGGAAACAGAGGGGCAGAGGGGGCGAAACAGGAGAGGGGCAGAGGAGGGTGAAACAGGAGAGGGGCAGAGGAGAGGAAACAGGAGAGGAGGGCGCAACAGGAGAGGGGCAGAGGAGGGGGAGGCGAAACAGGAGAGGGGCAGAGGAGGGCAGAGGCAGAGGAGAGGGCAGAGGGGCAGAGGGGCAGAGGAGAGGGGCAGAGGAGAGGGGCAAACAGGAGAGGGGCAGAGGAGAGGGGCAGAGGAGAGGGGCAGAGGAGAGGGGCAGAGGAGAGGGGCAGAGGAGAGGGCAGAGGAGAGGGGCAGAACAGGAGGGGCAGAGGGAGGGGCAGAGGAGAGCGAAACAGGAGAGGGGCAGAGGAGGAGCGAAACAGGAGAGGGGCAGAGGAGAGCGAAACAGGAGAGGGGCAGAGGAGAGAGCGAAACAGGAGAGGGGCAGAGGAGAGCAAACAGGGAAGGGGCAGAGGGTGCAGAGGGGCAGAGGAGAGGGGCAGAGGAGAGGCGAGAAGAGAGGGGCAGGAGAGGGGCAGAGGAGAGCGAAACAGGAGAGGGGCAGAGGAGAGGGGGGAAACAGGAGAGGGGCAGAGGAGAGGGGCGAAACAGGAGAGGGGCAGAGAGGGGCAGAGGGGGGCGAAACAGGAGAGGGGCAGAGGAGAGGGGCAGAGAGAGAGGGGCAGAGGAGAGGGGCAGAGGAGAGGGAAACAGAGGGGCAGAGGAGAGGGGCAGAGGAGAGGGGCAGAGGAGAGGGGCAGAGGAGAGGGGCAGAGGAGAGGGGCAGAGGAGAGAGGGGCAGAGGAGAGGGCAGAAACAGGAGAGGGGCAGAGGAGAGCGAAACAGGAGAGGGGCAGAGGAGAGGGGGCAGAGGAGAGGGGAGGAGAGGGCAGAGGAGAGGGAGGGGCAGAGGAGGAGAGGGGCAGAGGAGAGGGGCAGAGGAGAGGGCAAACAGGAGAGGGGCAGAGGAGGGGGCAAACAGGAGAGGGGCAGAGGAGAGGGGCGAAACAGAGGGAGGGGGCAGAGGAGAGGGGCAGAAACAGAGAGAGGGGCAGAGGAGAGAGGGGCAGAAACAGGAGAGGGGCAGAGGAGAGGGGCAGAAACAGGAGAGGGGCAGAGGAGAGGGGCGAAACAGGAGAGGGGCAGAGGAGAGAGGGCGAAACAGGAGAGGGGCAGAGGAGAGGGGCAGAAACAGAGAGAGGGGCAGAGGAGAGGGGCAGAGAGGGGGCAGGGGCAGAGAGGGGCAGAGGAGAGGGGCGAAAGGAGAGGGCAGAGGAGAGGGGCAGAGGGAGGGGCAGAGGAGAGGGGCAGAGAGGAGAGGGGCAGAGGAGAGGGGCAGAGAGGGGCAGAGGGGCGAAACAGGAGAGGGGCAGAGGAGAGGGGGAGAGGGGCAGAGGAGAGGGGCAGAGGAGAGGGGCAGAGGAGAGGGGCAGAGGAGAGGGGCAGGGGAGGGGGCAGAGGAGAGGGGCAGAGGAGAGGGGCAGAGGAGAGGGGCAGAGGAGAGGGGCAGGAGAGGGGCAGAGAGGCAGACAGGAGAGGGGCAGAGGAGAGGGGCAGAGGGAGGGGCAGAGGGGCAGAGGAGAGGGGCAGAGGAGAGGGGCAGAGGAGAGAGGCAGAGGAGAGGGGCAGAGGAGGGCGAGGAGGGGCAGAGGAGAGGGGGCAGAGGAGAGGGGCAGAGAGAGGGGCAGAGGAGAGGGGCAGAGGAGAGGGGCAGAGGAGAGGGGCAGAGGAGAGGGGCAGAGGAGAGGGGCAGAGAGAGGGGCAGAGGAGAGGGGCAGAGGGGCAACAGAGGAGAGGGGCAGAGGAGAGGGGCGAAACAGGAGAGGGGCAGAGGAGAGGGGCAGAAACAGAGAGAGGGGCAGAGGAGAGGGGCAGAAACAGAGAGGGGCAGAGGAGAGGGGCGAAACAGGAGAGGGGCAGAGGAGAGGGGCGAAACAGGAGAGGGGCAGAGGAGAGGGGCGAGACAGGGAGGGGCAGAGGAGAGGGGCAGAGGAGAGGGGCAGAGAGGGGCAGAGGAGGGGGCAGAGGAGAGGGGCAGAGGAGAGGGGCAGAGGAGAGGGGGGGCAGAGGAGAGGGGCAGAGGAGGGGGCAGAGGAGAGGGGCAGAGGAGAGGGGCAGAGGAGGGGGCAGAGGAGAGGGGCAGAGGAGGCGAAACAGGAGAGGGGCAGAGGAGAGGCTAAACAGGGCAGAGGAGGCAAACAGGAGAGGGGCAGAGGAGGGGCGAAACAGGAGAGGGGCAGAGGAGAGGGGCAGAGGAGAGGGGCAGAGGAGAGGGGCAGAGGAGAGGGGCAGAGGAGAGGGGGCAGAGGAGAGGGGCAGAGGAGAGGGGCAGAGGAGAGGGGCAGAGGAGAGGGGCAGAGGAGGAGCAGAAACAGGAGAGGGGGGCAGAGGAGAGGGGGCAAGGAGAGGGGCAGAAACAGAGAGAGGGGCAGAGGAGAGGGGCAGAGGAGGAGGGGCAGAGGAGAGGGGCAGAGGAGAGGGGCAGAGGAGAGGGGCAGAGGAGAGGGGCAGAGGAGAGCGAAACAGGAGAGGGGCAGAGGAGAGGGGGCGAAACAGGAGAGGGGCAGAGGAGAGGGGCGAAACAGGAGAGGGGCAGAGGAGAGCGAAACAGGAGAGGGGCAGAGGAAGGGGCGAAACAGGAGAGGGGCAGAGGAGAGGGGCAGAGGAGAGGGAAACAGGAGAGGGGCAGAGGAGAGCAGAAACAGAGGAGAGGGGCAGAGGAGAGGGAAACAGGAGAGGGGCAGAGGAGAGGGGCAAACAGAGAGAGGGGCAGAGGAGAGCAGAAAAACAGGAGAGGGGCAGAGGAGAGGGGCAGAGGAGGCGAAACAGGAGAGGGGCAGAGGAGAGCGAAACAGGAGAGGGGCAGAGGAGAGCGAAACAGGAGAGGGGCAGAGGAGAGCAGAAACAGGAGAGGGGCAGAGGAGAGGGGCAGAAACAGGAGAGGGGCAGAGGAGAGGGGAGAGAGGGGGCAGAGGGAGAGGGGGCAGAGGAGATGGGCAGAGGAGAGGGGCAGAGGAGAGGGGCAGAGGAGAGGGGCAGAGGAGAGGGGCAGAGGAGAGGGGCAGAGGAGAGGGGCAGAGGAGAGGAGAGGGCAGAGGAGAGCGAAACAGGAGAGGGGCAGAGAGAGGGGCAGAGGAGAGGGCAGGAGAGGGGCAGAGGAGAGGGGCGAAACAGGAGAGGGGCGAAACAGGAGAGGGGCAGAAACAGGAGAGGGGCAGAGGAAGGGCAGAGAGAGGGGCAGAGGAACAGGAGAGGGGCAGAGGAGAGGGGCAGAGGAGAGGGGCAGAAACAGGAGAGGGGCAGAGGAGAGGGGCAGAGGAGAGGGGCAGAGGAGAGGGGCAGAGGAGAGGGGCAGAGGAGAGCGAAACAGGAGAGGGGCAGAGGAGAGCGAAACAGGAGAGGGGCAGAGGAGAGCGAAACAGGAGAGGGGCAGAGGAGAGGGGCAGAGGAGAGGGCAGAAACAGAGGAGAGGGGGCAGAGGAGAGGGCAGAGGAGAGGGAAACAGGAGAGGGGCAAACAGGAGAGGGGAGGAGAGCGAAACAGGAGAGGGGCAGAGGAGACAGGAGAGGGGCAGAGGAACAGAGAGAGGGGCGAGGAACAGGAGAGGGGCAGAAACAGGAGAGGGGCAGAGGAGAAACAGGAGAGGGGCGAAACAGGAGAGGGGCAGAGGAGAGGTGCAGAGGAGGGGCGAAACAGAGAGGGGCAGAAACAGGAGAGGGGCAGAGGGCGAAACAGGAGAGGGGCAAACAGGAGAGGGGCAAACAGGAGAGGGGCAGACAGGAGAGGGGCAGAGGAGAGGGGCAGAGGAGAGGGCGAAACAGGAGAGGGGCAGAGGAGAGGGGCAGAGGAGGGGCGAAACAGGAGAGGGGCAGAGGAGAGCAGAGGAGAGGGGCAGAGGAGAGGGGCAGAGGAGAGGGGCAGAGGAGAGGGGCAGAAACAGGAGAGGGGCAGAGGAGAGGGGCGAAACAGGAGAGGGGCGAAACAGGAGAGGGGCGAAACAGGAGAGGGGGCGAAACAGGAGAGGGGCAGAAACAGGAGAGGGGCAGAAACAGGAGAGGGGCAGAAACAGGAGAGGGGCAGAAACAGAGAGAGGGGCAGAGGAGAGGGGCAGAGGAGAGGTGCAGAGGAGAGCGAAACAGGAGAGGGGCAGAGGAGAAAACAGGAGAGGGGCAGAGGAGAGGGAGAGGGGCAAACAGGAGAGGGGCAGAGGAGAGCGAAACAGGAGAGGGGCAGAGGAGAGCGAAACAGGAGAGGGGCAGAGGAGAGGAGCGAAACAGGAGAGGGGCAGAGGAGAGCAGAAACAGGAGAGGGGCAGAGGAGAACAGGAGAGGGGCGAAACAGGAGAGGGGCGAAACAGGAGAGGGGCAGAGGAGAGGGGCAGAGGAGAGGGGCAGAGGAGAGGGAGAGGGGCAGAGGAGAGGGGCAGAGGGGCAGAGGGGCAGAGGGGCAGAGAGAGGGGCAGAGGAGAGGGCAGAGAGAGGGGCAGAGGAGAGGGGCAGAGGAGAGGGCAGAGGAGAGGGGCAGAGGAGAGGGGCAGAGGAGAGGGGCAGAGGAGAGGCAGGAGAGGGGCAGAGGAGAGGGCAAACAGGAGAGGGGCAGAGGAGGCAGACAGAGAGGGGCAGAGGAGGGCGAGGAGAGGGGCAGAGGAGAGCGAAACAGGAGAGGGGCAGAGGAGAGGGGCAGAAACAGAGGAGAGGGCAGAGGAGAGCGAAACAGGAGAGGGGCAGAGGAGAGCGAAACAGGAGAGGGGCAGAGGAGAGCGAAACAGGAGAGGGGCAGAGGAGAGGGCGAAACAGGAGAGGGGCAAACAGGAGAGGGGCGAAACAGGAGAGGGGCGAAACAGGAGAGGGGCGAAACAGGAGAGGGGCGAAACAGGAGAGGGGCGAAACAGGAGAGGGGCGAAACAGGAGAGGGGCGAAACAGGAGAGGGGCAGAAACAGAGGAGAGGGGCAGAAACAGGAGAGGGGCAGAAACAGGAGAGGGGCAGAGGAGAGCGAAACAGGAGAGGGGCAGAGGAGAGGTGCAGAGGAGAGCGAAACAGGCAGAGGAGAGCGAAACAGGAGAGGGGCAGAGGAGAGCAGAGGAGAGGGGCAGAGGAGAGGGGCAGAGGAGAGGGGCAGAGGAGAGGGGCAGAGGAGAGGGGCAGAGGAGAGGGGCAGAGGAGAGGGGCAGAGGAGAGGGGCAGAGGAGAGGGGCAGAGGAGAGGGGCAGAGGAGAGGGGCAGAGGAGAGGGGCAGAGGAGAGGGGCAGAGGAGGGCGAAACAGGAGAGGGGCAGAGAGAGAGGAGGGGCGAAACAGGAGAGGGGCAGGGGCAGAGGAGGGCGAAACAGGAGAGGGGCAGAGGAGAGGGGCAGAGGAGAGGGGCAGAGGAGAGGGGCAGAGGAGGCGAAACAGAGAGGGGCAAACAGGAGAGGGGCAGAGGAGGGGGCAAACAGGAGAGGGGCAGAGGAGGGCGAGGGGGGGCAGAGGAGGGCGAGGGGGGGCAGAGGAGAGGGGCAAACAGGAGAGGGGCAGGAGAGGGAGAAACAGGAGAGGGGCAGAGGAGGGGGCAGAGGCAGAGGAGAGGGGGCAGAGGAGAGGGGCAGAGGAGGGGGCAGAGGAGAGGGGCAGAGGAGAGGGCAGAGGAGAGGGGCAGAGGAGAGAGGCAGAGGAGAGAGGCAGAGGAGAGAGGCAGAGGAGAGAGGCAGGCAGAGGAGAGAGGCAGAGGAGAGAGGCAGAGGAGAGGCAGAGGAGAGAGGCAGAGGAGAGAGGCAGAGGAGAGAGGCAGAGGAGAGAGGCAGAGAGAGGGGCAGAGGAGAGGGGCAGAGGAGAGGCAGAGGAGAGGAGAGAGGGCAGAGGAGAGGGGCAGAGGAGAGGGGCAGAGGAGAGGGGCAGAGGAGAGGGGCAGAGGAGAGGGGCAGAGGAGAGGGGCAGAGGAGAGGGGCAGAACAGGAGAGGGGCAGAGGAGGGGCGAAACAGGAGAGGGGCAGAGGAGGGCGAAACAGGAGAGGGGCAGAGGAGGGCGAAACAGGAGAGGGGCAGAGGAGGGCGAAACAGGAGGGGCAGAGGGCAGAGGGGCAGAGGAGCGAAACAGGAGAGGGGCAGAGGAGAGCGAAACAGGAGAGGGGCAGAGGAGAGCGAAACAGGAGAGGGGCAGAGGAGAGCGAAACAGGAGAGGGGCAGAGGAGAGCGAAACAGGAGAGGGGCAGAGGAGAGCGAAACAGGAGAGGGGCAGAGGAGAGCGAAACAGGAGAGGGGCAGAGGAGAGCGAAACAGGAGAGGGGCAGAGGAGAGCGAAACAGGAGAGGGGCAGAGGAGAGCGAAACAGGAGAGGGGCAGAGGAGAGCGAAACAGGAGAGGGGCAGAGGAGAGGAATGAAAGAGCGATCAGGACAGAAATCTGATCATAACGAACAATGTGTGAACATAATATTACCGCAGATTTCACAAAGCACCAGTACAGTACTAACTCCATTATTCTAAATAATTCTAAAAAAGCATGGCAGAGGAGTTTTCCCTTTAAAGGTCCTGTCATATACCATGATTTGTGCCAGGTCTACTGCTTCCTGAACTCTAATATGAATTATGTGAGGGGGGAACCATTTTCTCTTTCCAATGAGGTATTTTCTGGACAATATTTCTATCCATTTAGAGGACCCCTGTAGGCTCTGGATCACCCCCAAAGGCCAAAGTTCAGTATTGCCTCTAAGGCGGTTTCCCAAAGGATGGGTAGTGGACAGTTATTTCTGGATCATGGCAGGAGATTGTTTGTCTTGAGATATTGGCTTTGTTGGTCCGGTGGGTGGCAGGAATATCCCAGAACCTTTTGATTAGTCAGAACACAAAGTATTTTGGGTACCACAGTGTGACTAATATCACCGCAATATAAATGGACAGGGTCATCATCGTGGATGGAATGACAAACTCGCAACAGAGGAAGTCAAACCCTGTGTGTGGAAGTACTTGGGGGGGAAAAAAGGGAGAAACATTTACAGGGATGGCACATAAATGAGAGAGAGAGATGCTCAAGAAAGACACTCAAGTCTGAAAGACCGCAGACTCATATGGTAGACACAGTACAGTCTCTCATAAACCAGTTACACCCCATAGTAGGGAGACCTACTTCACACAGGAGACAGACAGACCGGACAGACCGGACAGACCAGACAAACATCCATCCATCCAGACCAGACCAGACCAGACCAGACCAGACCCTTACACAAGAGGTATTGTTTTCCCAAGTACAGACAGTGTTCTTCCCCATTAGCTCAGGGAGCCATGGCTCATCTCAAGGTTTCGCCCAACAACACGCTGCTGCTCGCTCCAATGGAGCGTCACGTTGACGGATGGGTATGTCTTCACAAAATGCATCCCTGAGCGCAAAAAAAAAAAAAATGGAATAGGAGAGACAGGAGAGTGTGATTTTGATGTCCTTGTGAAAATACCAAGGTTTTTTTTTTTGTGTTGCAAAAAATCTGAAGTGCCTTGGTATTTAAAAAAAAAAAAAACTTTCTGCTGTACATTTTTGTTTTAATAATGTGATGTTAAATCGAGGTTCTAGTACATGATTTGATTTATTGAATTATTTGTTATTTCCGTGTCTTACATTTTTCATATACCCAGCCCGTATGGGTTTTTAAGACACTGGATATTCAAAACGTATATACGATTTTCAGTGTAGTACAGTATAGCTCCACCTCTTTTGCAGTGAGCTGTCCACTATCTCCCGCTGTCTCTATCACTGCCATTGTGCAACTCTGTCATGGAATCAGACGAGGCTTTACAAAGAGCGGAAGACAGGTGGGGAGGAGAGGAGGGGAAATGAAGAGAGTAAAGCCCTTTGAATTGCATTGAGAGAGGCAGGGAGAAACCATAGCCTATCAAACTGCCCAGCTGCATCCCATGTGTCCTTTCCTATCTACATTTCCCTCTCTCCTTCTCTCTCTCTACCTCTCTCTCTACCTCTCTCTACCTCTCTCTCTCTCTCTCTACCTCTCTCTCTCTCTCTCTCTCTCTCTCTCTCTACCTCTCTACCTCTCTCTCTCTACTTCTCTACTTCTCTCTCTCTCTCGTCAAGACCCCTTGACTTTTTCCACATTTTGTTACGTTACAGCCTTATTCTAAAATTGATTAAATAAAACAATATCCTCACCAATCTACACAAAATATACCATAATGACAAAGCAAATTTATGAAAATAAATAAATAAATGCTTTATTTACATAAGTAGTCAGACCCTTTGCTATGAGACCTGAAATTGAGCTCAGGTGCTTCCTGTTTCCATTGATCATCATTGAGATGTTTCTACAACTTGATTGGACTCCACCTGTGGTAAATACAATTGATTGGACATGATTTGGAAAGAAACACACCTGTCTATATAAGGTTGACAGTCCATGTCAGAGCAAAAACCAAGCCATGAGGTCGAAGGTATTGTACGTAGCACTCCGAGACAGTATTATGTTGAGGCACAGATCTGGGGAAGGGTACCAAAAAATGTCTGCGGCATTGTAGGTCCGCAAGAACACAGTGGCCTCCATCATTCTTAAATGGAAGAAGTTTGGAACCACCAAGACTCTTCCTAAAGCTTCCCCCCCGGCTAAACTGAGCAATCAGGGGAGAAGGGCCTTGGTCAGGGAGTTGACCAAGAACCCGATGGTCACTCTGACAGAGCTCCAGAGTTCCTCTGTGGAGATGGGAGAACCTTCCAGAAGGACAACCATCTTTACAGCTCTCCACAAATCAGGCCTTTATGGTAGAGTGACCAGAACGAAACCACTCCTCAGTAAAAGGCACATGACAGCCAGCTTGGAGTTCGCCAAAAGGCACCTAAAGACTCTCAGACCATGAGAAACGATGGTTCTGGTTCTGATGAAACCAAGATTGAACTCTTTGGCCTGAATGCCAAGCATCACACCTTTAAGAAACCTGGCACCATCCCTACAGTGAAGTATGGTGGTGGCAGCATCATACTGTGGGGATGCTTTTCAGCGGTAGGGACTGGAAGACCAGTCAGAATTAAGGGAAAGATGAACGGAGCAAAGTACAGAGAGATCCTTGATGAAAACCTGCTCCAGAGCGCTCAGGACTTCAGACTGGGGCGAAGGTTCACCTTCCAACAGAACAACAACCCTAAGCACACAGCCAAGACAAGGCAGGAGTGGCTTCGAAAGTCTTTGAATGTTCTTGAGTGGCCCGGACTTGAACCTGATCAAACATCTCTGGAGAGACCTGAAAATAGCTGTGCAACAACGCTCCCCATCTAACCTGACAGAGCTTGAGAGGATCTGCAGAGAATAATGGGAGAAACTCCCCAAATACAGGTGTGCCAAGCTTGTAGCGTCATACCCAAAAGAAGACTCGAGGCTGTAATCACTGCCAAAGGTGCTTCAACAAAGTACTGAGTAAATGGTCTGAATACTTATGTAAATGAGATTTTTCAGATCTTTATTTTTAATACATTTGCAAAAATGTATAAAAACCTGGTTTTGGTTTTGTCATTAAGGGATATTGTATGTAGATTGATGAGGGGAAAAAACGATTTAATCCATTTTAGAATAAGGATGTAACGTAACAAAATGTGGAAAAAGTCAAGGGGTCTGAATATTTTACAAATGCATTGTAGATGGGGGAAACTGTTGAAAACATGCCTGACTTCTTCTATCTTGGAAGCAACATCAGCACTGACGAGGGACTGACAAGGATGTCGAGCTACAGTACACCTCATCAACGCTCGACATGCCTTCAGGAAGCTCCGCCCCAAATGTGGGTCTCATCACAGATCTCCATAAACACCAAGAACCACATCTGCAACACAAACGTAAAATCTGTTCTTCTCTATGGCTGTAAAACATGGAAAACCACACAATCCCTTATCAATAAAGTAGTCTTTATCGAAAACTCCCCGCAATACAATGTGAGGATATGGTGGCCAAACAAAATATACAACCACAACCTGTAGAAGAAAAAAATTAATCAACAGGAGGCCATCAGCAATGTAATCAGGAGAAGGAAATGGACTGGACATACATATCAAACATAAGACTACAACCCATAGGGAAAAAGAAAGCAGGGAAGGCCAAAACCAACTGGAGATGCTCCACTCTTCAAGAACTGAATAAAGTAGGGATCTCCTGGCAAGAGGCAAAAAGCCCTTGTAAGAGTGAGGTTGAGGGTCATGGTGGACGCCCTATGCTCCCAACGGTGCCAATTTGAAACAGATTCTGAGAACATACAGTGGATTGGTTAATTCAAAACAGAATCACATGTTTTACTCATTTGAATTCAATACTGTAGTTTATGTCAAGTCAGTCAGTCGATCCAATCCGTCAGCTTGCATGGAGCCAACCCGGCATTGCACTCAGTCCCAAAGACCTGATTGGTTCGTGCAACGGGTGCGGGATCACGTGGTACACACACACACACACACACACACACACACACACACACACACACACACACACACACGTTCATGTGAATTATTGAACTAATACAGAAACTCTCCCCAAAAGTGATTCACAGTTCTTCTCATGCTCCGCCAGAACCAGTGTGTCATGGCTAGATGGCTGGGTGGGTGCGGGCGAGTGAGCGAGCGAGAGCAAGTCAACCTGAAGAAAGTGGAAGAGCGAGGGTGGAGAGGAGAGTAGAGAGTGATGGGGAAAGAGAGTAACAATGAGAGATTGAGAGTTTAGGGAGGGTGATGGAGAGAGAGAGATGTGGAGAAGGAGAGAGTAGAGAGAGAGAGATTATTGGTGAAAGAGGGGGAAAGAAAGAGAAAGAGAGAATGGAATCACACCATATTGTGGTCACCACTGCTGGCAGCTCAATCCATTATGTATGAGATCTCCCTATTGGTAGTGATGGGCCACTCCAGTATGGATTGCGTGACCTCTTTAAAGGCACAGTGAAACACTATCTGTTCCCTCCCCCCACACACAAAGCTACAAACAATGTACAACTACAGGGGTTGGGTTAAATGTGGAAGACACAATTGAATGCGTTCAGTTGTGCAACTGACTAGGTATCCCCGTTCACTTTCCCTAAAAGCAATATAATATACTTAATATATAGTACATGTACTGCTTAATATATTAGCCCAGGGCCAGGTTTCTACTTATCTAATGACAAAGCAAGGAAAGAATGTGGTGCTGTTAAATGCGGAAGTCTGGCACCCTAGTGGCTGAATTAGATGACATCATCGAGAGAGAATGTCGATGATGTCATATTTTGATCTAGAGCTCAAAGACCCAGGTTATGAATGATATCCGTTTTTGAGGTATCCTCTGTCATTTGCGTAGAAAGATTCCTGCTAATTGTGTGCTCCCCAAAATGCCATAGTGTCAACGTCTGATGGCCACATATACCCCTAAAATGACTGTGTAAAATTATTAGTGCTGAGCAGACAGCAGCAGGAAGAGAGAGAGGGGGGGTTCAAAGGAGGGGTTCAAAGGAGGGGAGGGGGTGGGAGACAGAAACAGCTGGGAGGCAGATTAAGCACAATAACAGAGGGGGTGGTGAGAGAGAGAGCTGTAGCAGTAGTACTATTAATATTAATAGTAGTAGTAGTAGTAGTAATGGTGTTGATCCTAACAGTAGCAGTATGACGCTGGTAGTCTTCAAGTGCTCAGCAATAGTAGCAGTAGTTGCTGTGCTAAGCTGTGGCACTTGTCTCGAAAACCTTGCATCATTCTACCGCACTGTCGGTCTAATGTGATATCACAGCAATTACACAATCGCTGTTAGTGATCTTGTTAGGGATCTTGCGAGAAACACACTGCACAGGTCTGGAGGGGATATCGATCTATTTTCCTCGTCCTCTCGTCCTCTGTCTGATCCTCCCATACTCATCAGCCACCCTGAAGAGTACCATAAGGAGCCCTTGTTCTCGCATCTCAAGGAGCTTATGCAACAGCACAGTGTGCGTGTGTGTGTGTTCTCCCCTGCTTTCCCTGGAGGATATGTCGGTGCTCTGTGGACGAACAATAATGATATTCAGAGGATGCATGACATCTCCCTTAATCCTAACCCTTAACCTTTAACCTTACCCTAACCTTAACCCCAAACCCTAATTGCAACCCTAACTAATTATAACCCTAACCCATAAGCCTAAAATAGCCTTTTCCTTGTGGGGACCGGCGAGATGTCCTCCTGATCCCCACAAGTAGAGTAAAACCAAACACACACACCTGATCCTCAGTCAGACTCCTGCCATTGACTGCAAAAATAAATGCATTTTCCAAGTCCGTCGCTACTCTCTTCTCCTCCCTCACTCCTATCACCTTCTGTCACAGTTCCTCACACTCAGTCCACTCCTCCCCTTTCTCATCGTTGCCTCTCTTCATTTTTCTCCCTAGCTCTCTGTTCTCAGAGTCATCCTTAATGTTGCTTTCACGCTCCATTCACAGCCTCCTTTCTCCATGTACACCCTGGTCCATCTGCTGTTGCTAGCTCTAATTCTGACTTGTGCTCTGATATCTGTTTCACTGATTTTTGCTCTCGTAAAAGCTTGGGTTTTCTGCATGTTAACACCAGAAGCTTATTACCTCAAATTGATCAATTGAAAGTGTGGGTTCAGAGCTCCAATCCAGATGTTTTGATCATTACTGAGACGTTGTTAAGGAAGTGTTTTGAACACTGATGTTAACCTTTCTGGTTAGAACCTTTTTCGGAAAGACAGATCTTCCAAAGGTGGTGTTCAGTTGTCTCCACCAAGTCTGTCTCCAAACAATTTGATTTGCAGGTTTTAAACATTCAACTTTCAAATAGCTCTTTGTTTGACTGTTGCTCTGTGTTATCGTCCACCATCATTACCGGCCTATACCCTACCTGCCCTACGCTTTCTCCTGGCCCCTTACACTAAGTCTAAATTTGTCCTGCTTGGTGACCTAAACTGGGACATGTTTAAACCACCTGATCAAGTCCTAAAGCAATGGGACTCCATAAATCTTTCTCAAAAATATATATATTTTTTTTTTGTATGACTCTAAACACCCCCAAAAAAGGCTACTCTCCTTGATGTTATCCTCACAAATAATCCTGATAGGTATCAGTCTGGTGTTTTCTGTAATGACCTTAGTGATAATTGTTTTACAGCCTGTGTTCGTAATGTCTGCTCAGTGAAACGACCTGTCCTGGTGTGTCATAGACGCTTGCTAAAAAACTTGAATGTGCAAACCTTCGGTCATGACCTGGCATCTATAAATTGGCAGAGATCCCCTCTGTCGAAGATGCTTGGACCTTCTTTGTCTATATTTTCAGTAGTATTGTTTACAAACACACCCCCATATAGAAAAAACAGGTTCAGCCCCTGGTTCGACTGTGATCTGGCATAATTACTCCATTTGGCGTAACGCTCAGCACACGCATACTCAAGCTGACTGGCTCTTGTTCAGGGAAATGAGAAATAAGTGCACTCAGGAGCAGTTCTCTCTGTGGGTCTAACCGCCAAAAGTTCTGGAAAACGGCTAAAGAGCTGGAGAATAAACCCTCCTCCTCACAGCTGCCCATGTCCCTTCATGTTGATGATGTGGTTGTTACTGACAAGAAGCACATGACTGAGCTCTTTAATCACCACTTAAGTCAGGATGCCTCATTGCCCATCTGACATTTCCTCGTCTCCCACCCCTTCTGATGCGAATAGCCCCGTTGCTCCGCCCTCTTTTCCCCCTGCCCCTCTACAAAGTTTCTCCCTGCAGGCGGTCACTGAGTCTGAGGTGCTAAAGGAGCTCCTTAAACTTGACCCCAAAAAAACATCTGGGTCAGATGGTTTAGATCCTGTCTTCTTTAAGGTTGCAGCCCCTATTGTCGCAGAGCCTCTCTGACCTTTTTAACATCTCTCCTGTCTGGTGAGATTCCAATTACTTGGAAAGCAGCCACGGTGCATCCTTTATTTAAAGGGGGAGATCACGCTAATCCTAACTGTTATAGGCCTATTTCTGTTTTGCCCTGGTTATCGAACATGTTGGAAAAACTTGCCAATAATCAACTCTTTCTTGTTTGCAATCTGGTTTCCGCTCAGGTTATGGATGTGTCTCTCCAACCTTAAAGGTCCTACATTATGTCACCATTGCCCTTGATTCTAAGCAATGTTGTGCTACTATTTTTATTGACTTGGCCAAAGCTTTTGATACGGTAGACCATTCCATTCTTGTGGGCCGGCTAAGGAGCATTGGTGTCTCTGAGGGGCCTTTGGCCTGGTTTGATAACTATCTCTCTCAAAGAGTGCAGTGTATAAAGTCAGAACATCTGCTGTCTCAGCCACTGCCTGTCTCCAAGGGAGTACCCCAAGGCTCGATCCTAGGCCCCACGCTCTTCTCACTTTACATCTACAACATAGCTCAGGCAGCAGGAAGCTCTCTCATCCATTTATGTGCAGATTATACAGTCTTTTACTCAGCTGGCCCCTCACAGATTTTGTGTTAAAAGCTCTGCAACAAATCTTTCTTAGTGTCCAGCAAGCTTTCTCTGCCCATAACCTTGTTCTTAACACCTCCAAAACAAAGGTCATGTAGTTTGGTAAGAAGAATACCCCTCTCACCACCGGTGTGATTACTACCACTGAGGGTTTAGAGAGGTAATCACCTCATACAAGTACTTGGGAGTATGGCTACACGGTACACTGTCCTTCTCTCAGCACTTTTCAAAGCTGCACGCTAAGGTTAAATCTAGACTTGGTTTCCTCTTTCGTAAATGCTCCTCTTTCACCCCAGCTGCCGAACTAACCCTGATTCAAATGACCATCCTACCCATCCTAGATTACAGAGACGTAATCTCGAGTGGCTAGATGTTCTTTACCATTCAGCCATCAGATTTGCCACCAATGCTCCTTATAGGACACTTCACTGCACTCTATACTCCTCTGTAAACTGGTCATCTCTGTATACCCGTCACAAGACCCACTGGTTGATGCTTAATTATAAAACCCTCTTAGGCCTATCTGAGATACCTACTGCAGCCCTCATCCTCCATGTACAACACCCGTTCTACCCGTCACATTTTGTTAAAGGTCCCCAAAGCACACACATCCCTGGGTAGCTCCTCTTTTCAGTTCGCAGCAGCTAGCGACTGGAGCAAGCTGCAAAAACACTCAAACCGAACAGTTTCATCTCCATCTCTTCATTCAAAGACTGTCATGGACACTCTTACTGACAGTTGTGGCTGCTTTGCGTGATGTATTGTTGTCTCGACCTTCTTGCTTTTGTGCTGTTGTCTGTGCCCAGTAATGTTTGTACCATGTTTTGTGCTGCTACCATGTTGTGTTGCTACCATGTTGTTGTCATGTGGTGTTGCTCCCATGATGTGTTTATGTGTTGCTGCCTTGCTATGTTGTCGTCTTGGGTCTCTCTATATGTGGTGTTGTGTTGTCTCTCTTGTCGTGATGTGTGTGTTGTCCTATATTTTTAATGCCAGTCCCTGTCCCCGCAGGAGGCCTTCTGGTAGGCCGTTATTGTAAATAAGAATTTGTTCTTAACTGACTTGCCTAGTTACATAAAGGTTCAATACAAAATCAAATCCCTTCTCCATTCACAGCCTCCCTTCCATTCTTTTTTGTGTCTCTCGCCTCCTCCCTTTGTTTTATTCTGGGAGTGGGTAAAACAAACATACATACAAGCACACACTCACACCATACACACACACACACACACCACTGTGGTGATCTCATCTGAGATTATGTCGATCTGGATTACAGTGCTCATATTAAAGCGCCCCAGAGCAACTCTAACATATACACTGAACAAAAGTATACATTTAACATGTAAAGTGTTGGTCCTATGTTTTTTCAGCTGAAATAAAAGATCCCAGAACTGTTCCATGAGCACAAAAAGTTTATTTCTCTTAAATGTTGTACACAAATGTGTATGCATCCCTGTTAGTGAGGATTTCTCCTTCGCCAAGATAATCCATCCACATGACAGGTGTGGCATATTAAGAAGCTGATTAAACAGCATGATCATTACACAGGTGCACCTTGTTCTGGGGACAATAAAAGGCCATTCTAAAATGTATAGTTTTGTCACACAACACAATGCCACAGATGTCTCATGTTGAGTGAGCCTGCAATTGGCATGTGGACTGCATGAATGTCCACCAGAGCTGTTGCCAGATAATTGAATGTTCATTTTCTTTACCATAAGCCGCCTCAAACATAGTTTTAGAGAATTTGGCAGTACGTCCAACTGGCCTCACAACCGTAGACCATGCGTAACCATGTCAGCTTAGGAACTCCACGTCTGGCTTCTTCACCTGCGGGATCGTCTGAGACCAGCCACCCGGACAGCTGATGAAACAGTGGGTTTGGACAACCGAAGAATTTCTGCACAAACTGTCAGAAACCGTCTCAGGGAAGCTCATCTATCATGCTTGATGTCCTCACCAGGGTCTTGACCTGACTGCAGTTCGGCGTAGTAACCGACTTCAATGGGCAATTGCTCACCTTCGATGGCCACTGGCAAGTTGGAGAGGTGTGCTCTTCATGGATGCATCCCTTTTTCAACTGTACTTGGCAGATGGCAGACAGGGTGTATGGCGTCATGTGAGCGAGCGGTTTGCTGATGTCAACATTGTGAACAGAGGGACCCATGATGGTTATGGTATGGGCAGGGATAAGGTATGGACAACAAACACAATTGCATTTTATCGATGGCAATTTGAATGGACAGAGATACCGTGGAAAAATCCTGAGGTCCATTGTCGTGCCATTCATCCGCCGCCATCACCTTATGTTTCAGCATGATAATGCACGGCCACATGTTGCAAGGATCTGTACACAATTCCTGGAAGCTGAAAATGTCCCAATTATTCCATGGCCTGCATACTCACCAGACATGTCACTCATTGAGTATGCTCTTGATTGACGTGTACGACAGCATGTAACTTCACACAGCCATTGAAGAGGAGTGGGACAACATTCCACAGGCCAAAATCAGCAGCCTGATCAACTCTATGCGAAGGAGATGTGTCGTGCTGCATGATGCAAATGGTGTTCACACCAGATACTGACTGGTTTTCTGATCCACGTCCCTACCTTCCTTTCAAAGCTATCTGTGACCAAGAGATGCATATCTTTATTCCCAGTCATGCGAAATCCATATATTAGGGCCTAATATCTTTATTTTAATTTACTAATTTCCTAATATGAACTGTAACTCAGTAAAACCTTAGAAATTATTGCATGTTGCCTTAAACATGTTGTGCAGTGTACATTCTTGTGGTATATACAGTACATCGTATGGCTGTCGACCATCCTGTATATGAACGGTAAGGATTGGGGCTAGGGTTAGGGTTGAACTAGGATGTAGATAGGAAACTAGGGTTAAGGTTGAACTAGGATGTAGACATGAAACTAGGGTTAGGGTTGAACTAGGATGTAGACATGAAACTAGGGTTAGGGTTGAACTAGGATGTAGATAGGAAACTAGGGTTAGGGTTGAACTAGGATGTAGACATGAAACTAGGGTTAGGGTTGAACTAGGATGTAGACATGAAACTAGGGTTAGGGTTGAACTAGGATGTAGACATGAAACTAGGGTTAGGGTTGAACTAGGATGTAGACATGAAACTAGGGTTAGGGTTGAACTAGGATGTAGACATGAAACTAGGGTTAGGGTTGAACTAGGATGTAGGCATGAAACTAGGGTTAGGGTTGAACTAGGATGTAGACATGAAACTAGGGTTAGGGTTGAACTAGGATGTAGACATGAAACTAGGGTTAGGGTTGAACTAGGATGTAGACATGAAACTAGGGTTAGGGTTGAACTAGGATGTAGACATGAAACTAGGGTTAGGGTTGAACTAGGATGTAGACATGAAACTAGGGTTAGGGTTGAACTAGGATGTAGACATGAAACTAGGGTTAGGGTTGAACTAGGATGTAGACATGAAACTAGGGTTAGGGTTGAACTAGGATGTAGACATGAAACTAGGGTTAGGGTTGAACTAGGATGTAGACATGAAACTAGGGTTACGGGTTGAACTAGGATGTAGATAGGAAACTAGGGTTAGGGTTGAACTAGGATGTAGATAGGAAACTAGGGTTAAGGTTGAACTAGGATGTAGACATGAAACTAGGGTTGAACTAGAATGTAGACATGAAACTAGGGTTGAACTAGAATGTAGACATGAAACTAGGGTTAGGGTTGAACTAGGATGTAGACATGAAACTAGGGTTAGGGTTGAACTAGGATGTAGACTTGAAACTAGGGTTAGGGTTGAACTAGGATGTAGACATGAAACTAGGGTTAGGGTTGAACTAAAATGTAGACATAAACTAGGGTTAACTAGGTAGACATTGAACTAGGATGTAGACATGAAACTAGGGTTAGGGTTGAACTAGGATGTAGACATGAAACTAGGGTTAGGGTTGAACTAGGATGTAGACATGAAACTAGGGTTAGGGTTGAACTAGGATGTAGACATGAAACTAGGGTTACGGGTGAACTAGGATGTAGATAGGAAACTAGGGTTAGGGTTGAACTAGGATGTAGATAGGAAACTAGGGTTAGGGTTGAACTAGGATGT
The DNA here is from genome assembly GCF_018296145.1 of Oncorhynchus tshawytscha. NCBI lineage: Eukaryota > Metazoa > Chordata > Actinopteri > Salmoniformes > Salmonidae > Oncorhynchus > Oncorhynchus tshawytscha. The sequence continues at coordinate 35,351,474 of NC_056441.1, forward strand.
AGATTGGAAACTAGGGTTAAGGTTGAACTAGGATGTAGACATGAAACTAGGGTTAGGGTTGAACTAGGATGTAGACATGAAACTAGGGTTAGGGTTGAACTAGGATGTAGATAGGAAACTAGGGTTAGGGTTGAACTAGGATGTAGATAGGAAACTAGGGTTAAGGTTGAACTAGGATGTAGATAGGAAACTAGGGTTAAGGTTGAACTAGGATGTAGACATGAAACTAGGGTTGAACTAGAATGTAGACATGAAACTAGGGTTAGGGTTGAACTAGGATGTAGACATGAAACTAGGGTTAGGGTTGAACTAGGGTGTAGACATGAAACTAGGGTTAAGGTTGAACTAGGATGTAGATAGGAAACTAGGGTTGGGGTTGAACTAGGGTGTAGACATGAAACTAGGGTTAAGGTTGAACTAGGATGTAGATAGGAAACTAGGGTTAGGGTTGAACCAGGATGTGGACATGAAGCTAGGGTTAAGTTAGGCTTGGGGCTAGGGTTAGGGTTGAACCGGGATGTTGATAGGAAACTAGGGTTAGGGTTGAACCGGGATTTAGACATGAAACTAGGGTTAGGGTTGAACCAGGATGTGGACATGAAGCTAGGGTTAGGGTTGTGCTTGGAGCTAAAGTTAGGGTTGTTGTTGAGACTAGGGTTAGTGTTGAACCAGGATGTGGACATGACGCTAGGGTTAGGGTTGTGGTTGAGTCTTGGATTAGGGTTGAACCTGGATGTGGATATGAAGCTAGGGTTAGGTTAGGGTTGTGGTTGAGTCTAGGGTTAGGGTTGAACCAGGATGTGGACATGAAGCTAGGGTTAGGTTAGGGTTAGGGTTGTGGTTGAGTCTTGGATTAGGGTTGAACCTGGATGTGGATATGAAGCTAGGGTTAGGTTAGGGTTGTGGTTGAGTCTAGGGTTAGGATTGAACCAGGATGTGGACTTGAAGCTAGGGTTAGGTTAGGGTTGTGGTTGAGTCTAGGGTTAGGGTTGAACCTGGATGTGGATATGAAGCTCTGGTTGGGATAGGGTTGTGGTTGAGCCTAGGATTAGGGTTGAACCAGAATGTGGACATGAAGCTAGGGTTAAGTTAGGGTTGTGGTTGAGTCTAGGGTTAGGATTGAACCAGGATGTGGACATGAAGCTAGGGTTAGGTTAGGGTTGTGGTTGTTGTTGAGACTAGGATTAAGCTTGAACCTGGATGTGGATATGAAAGCTAGGGTTAGGTTAGGGTTGTGGACTCTAGAATGTGGACATGAAGCTAGGGTTAGGGTTGTGGTTGAGTCTAGGGTTAGGGTTGAACCAGGATGTGGACATGAAGCTAGGGTTAGGTTAGGGTTGTGGTTGAGACCAGGATTAGGGTTGAACCAGGATGTCGATATGAAGCTAGGGTTAGGTTAGGGTTGTGGTTGAGACCAGGATTAGGGTTGAACCAGGATGTGGATATGAAGCTCAGGTTAGGGTTGTGGTTAAGACTTGGATTAGGGTTGAACCAGGATGTGGACATGAAGCTTGGGTTAGGTTAGGGTTGTGGTTGAGTCTACGATTAAGGTTGAACCAGGATGTGGACATGAAGCTGGGTTTGGGTTAGGCTTGAGGCTAGTGTTATGGTTAAACCAGGATGTGGATAGGATTAGGTTAGGGTTGTGGTTGAACCAGGATGTGGACATGAAGCTAGTGTTAAATTAGGGTTGTTGAGGCTAGCGTTAGGGTTGAACCAGGTTGTGGACATGAAGCTAGGGTTAAGTTAGGGTTGTTGAGGCTAGGGTTAGGTTGAACCAGGATGTGGACATAAAGCTAGGGTTAGGTTGTGGTTGTTGTTGAGGTTGAGGCTTGGATTAGGGTTGAACATGAAGGTGGACATGAAGCTAGGGTTAGGTTAGGGTTGTGGTTGTTGAGACTTGGATTAGGGTTGAACATGAAGGTGGACTTTAGCTTCATGTAGATCCTTTAAGATAGGGATCATGACTGAGCATGTTTGAGTTCTATTAATATCCCTATCTTCCTATGGGAACTGATTAGAAAACATCATCTGGTGGATGGAGGATTAATTGCCTTTGTTCCATAAAGATCACACTTTAAAAAACACAGTGCAGCGGAATATAGGAGATAATTACTCCACCAATTCATCTCTCACTTTTTTGCTCACTCACTCTGAATAATTCTCTCCCTCCCACACATTTCCTGAACCTCCCTTTTATCCCTCTTTTTCTACTGTCTCATTTTACCAATTTCTTTTAATTTAGCACTCTGATTAGGAGGCGAGGTTACCTGACAGACGGTGCCATATCGACCAGGTTAAGGTTTCTTGTTCAGTGTACATTCTTGTGGTATATACAGTGCATGGTATTGTTGTCACCAACCTGTATAAGAATGGTAAGGGTTGAGGGTTAGGTTTGAACCGGGATGTTGATAGGAAACTAGGGTTAGAGTTATAGGTTTGTGGTTGAGGCTTGGGTTACTGTTGAACCCGGCTGTGGATATGAAGCTAGGGTTCGGGTTGAACCAGGATGTTGATAATAAACTAGGGTTAGGGTTGTTGTTGAGGGTTAGGGTTGAACTAGAATGTGGGTAGGAAACTAGGGTTGTGGTTGAGGCTAAGGTTAGGGTTGAACCTGGATGTGGATATAAAGCTAGGGTTGGGGTTAGGTTAGGGTTGAGGTTGAGACTAGGATTAGGGTTGAACCAGGATGTGGATATGAAGCTAGGGTTGGGGTTAGGGTTGAGGTTGAGACTAGGATTAGGGTTGAACCAGGATGTGGACATGACGCTAGGATTAGGGTTGTGGTTGAGACTAGGATTAGGATTGAACCAGGATGTGGACATGAAGCTAGGGTTAGGTTAGGGTTGTGGTTGAGGGTAGGGTCAGGGTTGAACCAGGATGTGGACATGAAGCTAGGGTTAGGGTTGTGGTTGAGACTAGGATTAGGATTGAACCCGGATGTGGATATGAAGCTAGGGTTAGGTTAGGGTTGTGGTTGAGTCTAGGGTTAGGGTTGAACCAGAATGTGGACATGAAGCTAGGGTTGGGGTTAGGGTTGTGGTTGAGACTAGGATTAGGAAAGAAACCAGGATGTGGATAGGGATTCTGTAGTAGATAGGGATCATGACTGAGCATGTTTTCCAACAGATGAGTTCTATTAATATTTCCCTATCTTCCTATGGGGACTGATTAAAAAAAACATCATCTTGTGGATGGAGGGTTAATTGCCTTTGTTCCATAAAGATCACACTTTAAAATAAACAGTGCAGCGGAGGATAGGAGATAATTACTCCACCAATTCACTTTCACTCTTTTGCTCACTCACTCTGTTTGTCTAATTCTCTCCCTCCCAGACCTCTTGTGAACCTTCCCGTATCCTTCTCTTTCTACTGTCTAGTTTCCCCCATTACGTTTCATTTTATCAGCAGCCTGATTAGGGGGCAAGGTTACCTGACAGCCGTTGCCACAGCGACCAGGTTAAGTTCTCTCTCTCTCTCTCCTCTCATACTTTCACTATAGGCCAAGTCAAAGAAAGAGATGAAGAGAGATGACGAGGAACAATCTAATATGACTCCAGCATGGTATTTCCCTAGTGGAAATTCCACACATGCTAAAAGCATGGTTTCTACCAGAGACATGGAAATGTCAATAAATGAAAGAGACCAGGGAGTTTGTGTGTTGTGGAGGATGGCAGTTATAGCACTCCTCCATCGCTGTGTGTGTGCTGTATTTTAATACAGTACTTACATGGGTTATTGCTCTGTAGTTCCCGTAGTGTCTTTGAGGGGTCAGGAGAATGCAAGGCCAATTAATCGGAGGTCGTTGAGCCTCTCACACTGTGTTACAATGAAAGACGTCTCATTCTAGGCCTACAGCCTGAGGATTTCACTCTGATCTTGAAAATTGGCAGACGACCATCAAATCCTATCAAAATCAATCCAAAAGCTTAGCCAACAGTGTATGCCCATTATAAGACATTAGTTCATGTTAGTTCTCCACACGTATCATTCTTATATTTTCACCATAAAACCAATAACTGCCCGGTCTGATCTATACCTTCCTCTCTGTTATAAAGTAGAGTGAATTTGTATTTGATTTTGAATAGCCAGGTAATAGGGAATTGTTTACATTTTCATAATTAATTGAGTGACATTTACCTTCAGCTACACAGAATATCTCACCACCGTGCGTTTCCATCTCCTCTCTCCCTTAATTCCTTTCTCGAGCGTGCAGAAGGGCTGTCAACAGTTTAGTGAAAATACCTTTTTTTTTTGCGAAAAACATGTTACCACAAACAGATTTCACCTGCAGGAACAAGGTTTGAGAGTCCATGGCATACAGAGTTCAAGTGGAATATCACCTGCTGGGCAGTGAGAGCATGGTCCTCAAAGAGTGGTTGATGCATGCAGTGAAATAAGTGTTATTATATTTGTTTCTGAGCACATGCTCTGCTGTAAAACTGAAGTAGCCGAGCGGACCGGCGGGGAGGCCCACGGACTCCATCTCTATTTGAGAGCATATAGATGGCATGTATTTTCCCTCCTGTCCATGTGATAATGGGCCATTCTAAATCTAAACAAATTGGACATATTAGTAAAGACAAGATTAAATTGAGAAGAGATTGATGGGTGAAAATGTGATTGCTTTTTTACTCATACATTTTTACTAATACTGTGTGACTTTATTCCAAAGCGGTATCCGTAGTCGTTAGATGCCGTGATCACAATATAGTGGCTACATCCAGGAAAGCCAAGGTTCCAAATGCTAGGCTTAAAATAGTGTATAAGAGATCACGCAAAAATATTTTGCCGTGGCCTCTTATGTGGATGATAAAACCATTTGTTGGTCTGATGTGATTAATAAGGAGCATCTAGACACGGCACTTGAGGAATTTATGAAATTGCTTCTTCCAATTGATAAACAAGCACCTGTTAAAAAAATGACTGTTAGAACTCCCAAGGCTCCATGGATTGATGAGGAATTGAACAACTGTATGGTTTGAAAGAGACGGGGCAAAAGGAGTGGCTAGTAAGTCTGGCTGTACATCTGATTTACTGCAAATTAAGATATGATGTGACTGAACTAAAATTATGGGCAGAAACACACATTCAACTCTGTTTCATCAAATCAGATGGTTTATCTCTCACAAAACCATTTGATGGTGACAATTATTTGAATGATTATGTCAGTTTAGTGTGAACCCCTTTAACTCCACCCAACACAGGATTCAATGTTCTCCAGCACACAACCCCAGCACACAACCCCAGCACAGAACCCCAGCACAGAACCCCAGCACACAACCCCAGCACAGAACCCCAGCACAGAACCCCAGCACAGAACCCCAGCACACAACCCCAGCACAGAACCCCAGCACAGAACCCCAGCACACAACCCCAGCACACAACCCCAGCACAGAACCCCAGCACAGAACCCCAGCACAGAACCCCAGCACAGAACCCCAGCACAGAACCCCAGCACACAACCCCAGCACACAACCCCAGCACTCAACCCCAGCACTCAACCCCAGCACTCAACCCCAGCACACAACCCCAGCACTCAACCCCAGCACACAACCCCAGCACTCAACCCCAGCACTCAACCCCAGCACTCAACCCCAGCACAGAACCCCAGCACACAACCCCAGCACACAACCCCAGCACAGAACCCCAGCACAGAACCCCAGCACACAACCCCAGCACAGAAGACCAGAACAGGTAAGTATGCTTAAGGTCAATTTTAATTGAAATTCATGGGGTTAACATGGATCAGGCCCCATTTCCCCACAGCAGATGGTGTCGACACAGAAGAGGAGCCTCCCCTCAGGTAGGATACCTTCCCCCTTACTACCTCAGGTACGTATCGGGCATGCGGAAGTGACACGCCGCATTATTCTGATATGGCACTGCAACAATATAGTTATACCAAGGGAAGGCACTGCAAACAATATGGTGAAAGGCACTACAATCTAACCCTGGTGCTGAACAGAGTATGGGGGCCTTGGTTGGACCTGCACTACTATGCCAACCCCTCTAAAGAACTCTCCTGCTATAGGACAAAATAGGGAGGGTGAAAGACAGACATAGAAAATAAAATGAACATCTCTGTATGGCGATATCCAGATCCGCACAGCTGCCTGTCCTGGAACGCACCCGGTCTGAGAATTTGCTTGGCGAAGTCGTCTCTGGCCCTGCCTCCACTTTCAGTGGTGTGGCAAAATGGCCCAGAGAGAGAAAGAGTAGTGTTAGGGGAACCCAGGAAGAATGGCGTCCCTTATTTGGCAGAGCTAAAGCTCCTAGATGTGCGTTGTACCAATGCCTATCTCGGTCCTCTGCTCTCAGAGCACCACTCAGCTCCAGAGCCCCAGTTCGTTTGGAAACTGTCACGGTCAAAACATATTGCTTCAATGGTTGTAAATAAAAAATGGGGAGGTCTATCAGTGATAAAAAGATGATCTGCTTTTTTGACACCACACTCCACAAAGAAGGCGGCACGTTTTGCTCTCGTAATTAGAGGGCTAATATTAACAATGTGCGTGCCAAACTCTCACGGCATAGAGTTGAAGAAAGACTGCATTGCTTCTTGTTTTTACAATGTTAGTTTCTAATTCTCAAGGTGAAAAAGACAACGGACACTATAGAAGCTTAACCAAGTTTATTCTTCCCAGAAGATCAATACAGCTGCATTTGACAAATACATTTCCACGCAAGCACTGATATTTAACCCTTCCTCCTAGGCTGAGTCTCCTCCTACACATCTGTACAAACATTGTTCTTTAATGCTAGGCAGGACACTAAGTGATACGGGCCATAAACTTTTATTTCTCCCTTAACATGACCTGACCTGATCTCGCCCCCATCACTAATCCATGGCTCTCTCCCCTTATCAATGCCTGCCACATGCGATCGCTTCCCTACACTCAATATTTCAATAGGATGCCTGACACAATGTAAATGTTATACATTACCCTCTCTCCCTCAGTGAGATGAATAAGTATATTTCTTATTCTCAGAACCCAACAATAAGAAACATTCATGTGTTGGAAATTCCAAATTGCTGTGTGTCATCATACACACAGCACTGGCAGACACACAGAACCCCAGCACACAACCCCAGCACACAACCCCAGCACAGAACCCCAGCACAGAACCCCAGCACAGAACCCCAGCACAGAACCCCAGCACAGAACCCCAGCACACAACCCCAGCACACAACCCCAGCACTCAACCCCAGCACTCAACCCCAGCACTCAACCCCAGCACACAACCCCAGCACTCAACCCCAGCACACAACCCCAGCACTCAACCCCAGCACTCAACCCCAGCACTCAACCCCAGCACAGAACCCCAGCACACAACCCCAGCACACAACCCCAGCACACAACCCCAGCACAGAACCCCAGCACAGAACCCCAGCACACAACCCCAGCACAGAAGACCAGAACAGGTAAGTATGCTTAAGGTCAATTTTAATTGAAATTCATGGGGTTAACATGGATCAGGCCCCATTTCCCCACAGCAGATGGTGTCGACACAGAAGAGGAGCCTCCCCTCAGGTAGGATACCTTCCCCCTTACTACCTCAGGTACGTATCGGGCATGCGGAAGTGACACGCCGCATTATTCTGATATGGCACTGCAACAATATAGTTATACCAAGGGAAGGCACTGCAAACAATATGGTGAAAGGCACTACAATCTAACCCTGGTGCTGAACAGAGTATGGGGGCCTTGGTTGGACCTGCACTACTATGCCAACCCCTCTAAAGAACTCTCCTGCTATAGGACAAAATAGGGAGGGTGAAAGACAGACATAGAAAATAAAATGAACATCTCTGTATGGCGATATCCAGATCCGCACAGCTGCCTGTCCTGGAACGCACCCGGTCTGAGAATTTGCTTGGCGAAGTCGTCTCTGGCCCTGCCTCCACTTTCAGTGGTGTGGCAAAATGGCCCAGAGAGAGAAAGAGTAGTGTTAGGGGAACCCAGGAAGAATGGCGTCCCTTATTTGGCAGAGCTAAAGCTCCTAGATGTGCGTTGTACCAATGCCTATCTCGGTCCTCTGCTCTCAGAGCACCACTCAGCTCCAGAGCCCCAGTTCGTTTGGAAACTGTCACGGTCAAAACATATTGCTTCAATGGTTGTAAATAAAAAATGGGGAGGTCTATCAGTGATAAAAAGATGATCTGCTTTTTTGACACCACACTCCACAAAGAAGGCGGCACGTTTTGCTCTCGTAATTAGAGGGCTAATATTAACAATGTGCGTGCCAAACTCTCACGGCATAGAGTTGAAGAAAGACTGCATTGCTTCTTGTTTTTACAATGTTAGTTTCTAATTCTCAAGGTGAAAAAGACAACGGACACTATAGAAGCTTAACCAAGTTTATTCTTCCCAGAAGATCAATACAGCTGCATTTGACAAATACATTTCCACGCAAGCACTGATATTTAACCCTTCCTCCTAGGCTGAGTCTCCTCCTACACATCTGTACAAACATTGTTCTTTAATGCTAGGCAGGACACTAAGTGATACGGGCCATAAACTTTTATTTCTCCCTTAACATGACCTGACCTGATCTCGCCCCCCCCATCACTAATCCATGGCTCTCTCCCCTTATCAATGCCTGCCACATGCGATCGCTTCCCTACACTCAATATTTCAATAGGATGCCTGACACAATGTAAATGTTATACATTACCCTCTCTCCCTCAGTGAGATGAATAAGTCTATTTCTTATTCTCAGAACCCAACAATAAGAAACATTCATGTGTTGGAAATTCCAAATTGCTGTGTGTCATCATACACACAGCACTGGCAGACACACACTTACCCCAACAAACATGCCAACAGGGGACTTTTCACAGTCCCCAAGTCCAGAACAAATTCAAGGAAATGTACAGTATTATACAGAGCCATGATTGCATTGAACTCCCATCTTAAATAGCGCAAGTGAACAGCAAACCTTGTTTCAAAGAACAAATGAGGCAACACCTTACAGCACAATGCCTCTCCCCCATGTGACCTAGTTTTTGTGCGTATGTACTGACATGTATGTGTAACTGATAGATGCACACACACACACATACACACTACACGTTAATGTTTTTAAATGTATGTAAATTGTAAAGTATTTTGTCTGTAATGTATCTTTCATTATGTGTCAGACCCCAGTAAGACTAGCTATTGCCATGGGTGTCAGTTATTGCAGATCCTAATAAAATAAAATACACACACACACACACACACAAATAATCATAAAACACAAATTCCTTTCTTCTTTCCAGTGTCAAGGCACTCCAGGTACTCACCCAGTTGGATACAAAAATAATCTTGTAAAGCTAGAGCCTTACGCTTTCAAGTGTGTTACAATGGTATCAGATTAATGAGTGTGTGTTCTCTCTGGACTGTTCTCATTGCATTTACATGCATGGAGACCACAGCTGACTTTGGTGTGGAGAGATAAGAGACGTATAGAGACCATCACTCTGGATGAACTGCAGAGATCTACAGCTGAGGTGGGAGACTCTGTCCATAGGACAACAATCAGTCGTATATTGCACAAATCTGGCCTTTATGGAAGAGTGGCAAGAAGAAAGCCATTTCTTAAAGATATCCATAAAAAGTGTCTTTTAAAGTTTGCCACAAGCCACCTGGGAGACACACCAAACATGTGGAAGAAGGTGCTCTGGTCAGATGAAACCAAAATTGAACTTTTTGGCAACAATGCAAAACGTTATGTTTGGCGTAAAAGCAACACAGCTCATCACCCTGAACACACCATCCACACTGTCAAACATGGTGGTGGCAGCATCATGGTTTGGGCCTGCTTTTCTTCAGCAGGGACAGGGAAGATGGTTAAAATTGATGGGAAGATGGATGGAGCCAAATACAGGACCATTCTGGAAGAAAACCTGATGGAGTCTGCAAAAGACCTGAGACTGGGACGGAGATTTGTCTTCCAACAAGACAATGATCCAAAACATAAAGCAAAATCTACAATGGAATGGTTCAAAAATAAACATATCCAGGTGTTAGAATGGCGAAGTCAAAGTCCAGACCTGAATCCAATCGAGAATCTGTGGAAAGAACTGAAAACTGCTGTTCACAAATGCTCTCCATCCAACCTCACTGAGCTCGAGCTGTTTTGCAAGGAGGAATGGGAAAAAATTTCAGTCTCTCGATGTGCAAAACTGATAGAGACATACCCCAAGCGACTTACAGCTGTAATCGCAGCAAAAGGTGGCGCTAGAAAGTATTAACTTAAAGAGGCTGAATAATTTTGCAAGCCCAATTTTTCAGTTTTTGATTTGTTAAAAAAGTTTGAAATATCCAATAAATGTCGTTCCACTTCATGATTGTGTCCCACTTGTTGTTGATTCTTCACAAAAAAATACAGTTTTATATCTTTATGTTTGAAGCCTGAACTGTGGCAAAAGGTCGCAAAGTTCAAGGGGGCCGAATACTTTCGCAAGGCACTGTAAGAGATGCATGGAGACCACAGCTGACTTTGGTGAGGAGGTATAAGAGATGCATGAAGACCACAGCTGACTTTGGTGTGGTGAGATAAGAGAGGCATAGAGACCACAGCTGACTTTGGTGTGGAGAGATAAGAGACGCATAGAGACCACAGCTATCTTTGGTGTGGTGAGATAAGAGATGCATGGAGACCATAGTTGACTTTGATGTGGAGAGATGAGAGACTCATGGAGACCACAGCTGACTGACTTTGGCTGTGTGAGAGATAAGACCACAGCTAACTTTGGTGTGGCGAGATGAGATACGACCCACAGCTAACTTTGGTGTGGAGAGATGACTTTGGTGTGGAGAGATAAGAGACGCATAGAGACTACAGCTGACTTTGGTGTGGAGAGATAAGAGACGCGTAGAGACCAAAGCTGACTTTGGTGTGGAGAGAGAGATAAGAGACGCATAGAGACCACAGCTAACTTTGGTGTGGAGAGATAAGAGATGCATGGAGACCACAGCTGACTTTGGTGTGGAGGTATAAGAGAGGCATAGAGACCACAGCTGACTTTGGTGTGGAGAGATAAGAGATGCATAGAGACCATAGCTGACTTTGGTGTGGAGAGATGAGAGACGCATAGAGACCACAGCTGACTTTGGTGTGGAGACATAAGAGATGCATAGAGACCACAGCTAACTTTGGTGTGGAGAGATAAGAGATGCATGGAGACCACAGCTGACAGTGGGGGCTTAGACGGAGGTAATTGAGAGGAACACTACAGTGTAGTAACAGATTGATCATTGGGGAGGGACAGTGCCAGTCTATTAATTTGTTCTCGAAATAGGGAGGACATTCTTGAGCATAGTCTTTGTATTTATAGCTGCAGGAGAGACTCCATAACGTCATTGACGTGTTGTGAAGACCATCTCTCAAGAGGTAGGCTAACTGTCAAGCAAACTGTATGAAAGTATAAACGTTTTCATAGTTGTTAGACAGTTGATCTGTCAAGCCTTCTCTCACTTCAATTATTGACAAATGTTTGACCATCCTGACGCAAAATTGGACTGGTGATCTGTCAATTGTCTTTTTGTAATGCGACCTATTGTGGCGCAGAATGGTCTGTGGTTGGATTATAGTTGCGAGCGCCACTGATTACATAGCGCACTTGCAATAGGTCTGTCCTGCTTTGCGTGTATATGGGAGTGCCAGTGCATCTCACACACCCACTGGCATTTCTTTCACACGCGGAGTGGTGTGGAAAAGGAGAGGGACGGCAGCTGGGCATAGCAGTGGAGGGAGACAGAATCCGAATATCGCTAACCAAGACGCTCGGCTCTTCAATTTGACCTGGTATCATTTTCACGTCATACAGAGCAACGCGTATTGCTAGGATGCTTGTAATTGTATATTACACATAAAACGGCCCCTTTAATTCGTTGTAGTTTTTGTGTGTGTGTGTGTGGGGGGGGGGGCGAATAAAACTTGGCATAGGTATTCAATGAAACCTTGCCTTCTCACGTATTCCTATGCCGTTCCTCTTTTAAATGAGATCTGATCATTTATTATTAGAGCAAAAGCCAATTGTGTCAGGAAGAAGAGCGTTTGTTCCTCAAATTTGTCGAGTTACAGTTTCCTCTTCTGTTTTTATACTACAGCCTACTATCAACTATTCTGCTTTGAATCCAGCCTAAAACAGTTTCATCTGCTGAGGATACCCGACTGACTGAGATGGGGGTAAGAGCTATTTCCATTCTAATTGGTGTGCGTAACAATGAGTTTATGAATGGGTAGCTGTAACCTATGAGGAATGTGTAACGCACCTTAAAGATAATAAATATCATATTAGAATGGCATAGTCCACTATAGTATTTCGATGGCTTGTGATACCATGGCAAATTGGTGTGACTTTACTTGCATGACTGTTAAACGTGTGCAGTGTAGCTATTTATGTCTATGTTGATTCAATGCAATTGCACGAATTACAGTCCCAATACCTTTAATTACTGTCTATTCTTTCGTTACATTATATTTTCTTGCCATGTCTGTGTTAAATAGCAACATTACTGACATTCTTATAATCTGCTATCTGCCCTGTTTTCCGAATTGCACCCGAACCGATCCGCGACACACTTCCACTCTTCTCCTCTCCAGACGCCAGTCGGTGCGTCATAATGGAGTTACCGGGAGAGGGGAATCTGTTGTTTCATTCCCGCTCCAAAATGGACATTAATAACGCTAAACATATGTAGGCTATGGATGGATGGACCTCGTGCCAAATTGAAAACAAGCTGTTCTCTAAACCCAAATCCCAAATTAGCCGGATAGTTTTTTTTGCCATTCACTATTTGGATACTATATTCCATTGAATTTGAATGGCACATATAGATATTGCCAATAAGAATTACAATATTTAGGCTAGGCTACCGAAGAAAGGCAATGGTGATGCAGTAAGGATGGCGGACAACTTTATCAATCCTCGACATCTCATTAAATCTAAAAAGGTCTAATTCCATTACATTTTGAGTCTGGTTGTCATCATTTTGTTTCACGTTTTGACACCTTGCTTTTATTGCACACTGATGGCCTCCGTGATTGTAATCTGGAATTGATGGAGAGGCGACGGGGACATATTCAGAGGGTGGGTGTGGGATACTAAATGCCGATAGATAATATTTGAATTGTCGACCACTTGTTTTATATCCATCCTACAGAGTAATATTTTAAGTCACGGAAGCTGTGAAAGTCGTTGCTTATGGATATACCGAAATGGAATTAGTGGAGAGGTTCGGTTGGGGTACCAATCGGCGCAGACAGCTGCGTCAAAATGGATGCCCAATTCCCCATTTCGATGTGGGTTGGGGAGGTTGTCGTAGCCTAATAATCAAACATGCCAGTGCATGATTCTAACAGAAAACATTGCTCATTTCCAGTGGCGATTTTGGCATATAAATCTTGGTGGGGCAAAACAAAATTATGTGGGATGCATGCCAGCAAAGCCACAACACAACACTAAACAATACATTAATTGCACTATACCATTGCTACACCTGGCTATCAGGGGAGCCTTGTCTGGCAACGAAACAGTTCATTCAGCCTCATTTACTGCCTTTTAAAAACCCATAACTGATATGGCTGACTTGCTTAAACAAATGTGGTTTCTACTGACAATTGAGATGTACAAACTATGTCATAAGGGGAAGACAAGCAGATGAGAGGCAATCTGTAATTTTGATTAAGACATTCATTTTGAAATGTACAGTGACAGAATTCAGAACATGGGCCGTTCTTACAGTGTTCTCCCTGTACACCAAGTCAGAACCGTAGGATAAATAAAGGGGGCATTTAAGCAGACAATGAAAGCTCTTACAAATCAAATCAAATTTTATTTGTCACATACACATGGTTAGCAGATGTTAATGCGAGTGTAGCGAAATGCTTGTGCTTCTAGTTCCGACAATGCAGTAATAACGAGCAAGTAATCTAACTAACAATTCCAAAAAAAACTACTGTCATACACAGTGTAAGGGGATAAAGAATATGTACATAAGGATATATGAATGAGTGATGGTACAGAGCAGCATAGGCAAGATACAGTAGATGATATCGAGTACAGTATATACATATGAGATAAGTATGTAAACCAAGTGGCATAGTTAAAGTGGCTAGTGATACATGTATTACATAAGGATGCAGTCGATGATATAGAGTACAGTATCAACGTATGCATATGAGATGAACAATGTAGGGTAAGTAACATTATATAAGGTAGCATTGTTTAAAGTGGCTAGTGATATATTTACATCATTTCCCATCGATTCCCATGATTAAGGTGGCTGGAGTAGAGTCAGTGTCATTGACAGTGTGTTGGCAGTAGCCACTCAATGTTAGTGGTGGCTGTTTAACAGTCTGATGGCCTTGAGATAGAAGCTGTTTTTCAGTCTCTCGGTCCCAGCTTTGATGCACCTGTACTGACCTCGCCTTCTGGATGGCAGCGGGGTGAACAGGCAGTGGCTCGGTGGTTGATGTCCTTGATGATCTTTATGGCCTTCCTGTAGCATCGGGTGGTGTAGGTGTCCTGGAGGGCAGGTAGTTTGCCCCGGTGATGCGTTGTGCAGACCTCACTACCCTCTGGAGAGCCTTACGGTTGAGGGCGGTGCAGTTGCCATACCAGGCGGTGATACAGCCCGCCAGGATGCTCTCGATTGTGCATCTGTAGAAGTTTGTGAGTGCTTTTGGTGACAAGCCGAATTTCTTCAGCCTCCTGAGGTTGAAGAGGCGCTGCTGCGCCTTCCTCACGATGCTGTCTGTGTGAGTGGACCAATTCAGTTTGTCTGTGATGTGTATGCCGAGGAACTTAAAACTTGCTACCCTCTCCACTACTGTTCCATCGATGTGGATGGGGGTGTTCCCTCTGCTGTTTCCTGAAGTCCACAATCATCTCCTTAGTTTTGTTGACGTTGAGTGTGAGGTTATTTTCCTGACACCACACTCCGAGGGCCCTCACCTCCTCCCCCTGTAGGCCGTCTCGTCGTTGTTGGTAATCAAGCCTACCACTGTTGTGTCGTCCGCAAACTTGATGATTGAGTTGGAGGCGTGCATGGCCACGCAGTCGTGAACAGGGAGTACAGGAGAGGGCTCAGAACGCACCCTTGTGGGGCCCCAGTGTTGAGGATCAGCGGGGTGGAGATGTTGTTGCCTAACCTCACATTACAGCAACAGGGGCAGGTCAAGGCAGGCAGGGGTCGATAATCCTGAGTAGT
Organism: Oncorhynchus tshawytscha; assembly: GCF_018296145.1. Classification (NCBI taxonomy): domain Eukaryota; kingdom Metazoa; phylum Chordata; class Actinopteri; order Salmoniformes; family Salmonidae; genus Oncorhynchus; species Oncorhynchus tshawytscha. Next base: position 35,366,679 of record NC_056441.1, read on the forward strand.
GGGGCAAAGGTACAGGACGGCAGGATCAGGGCGGGCAGAAAAGGGAAAACAGGGAAAAACGGACAATCAAGAGACAGGAACAGAGGGAAAGACGCTGGTAGACTTGACGAAACAAAATGAACTGGCAACAGACAAACAGAGAACACAGGTATAAATACATAGGGGAAAATGGGCGACACTTGGAGGGGGTGGAGACAAGCACGAAAACAGGTGAAACAGATCAGCCGTGACAAGCATTTCAAATTCCTTATATTAAGCAAACCAGACAGTACCATTTTTTATGTATGTATAGCCAGGGGTACACTTCAACCCTCATCATTTACAAATGAAGCATGTGTGTTTAGTGAGTCCGCCAGAATGACCAGGTGACCATTCAAAATGTAACGAGTACTTTTGGGTGTCATGGAAAATGTATGGAATATTGCAGTGCTAGGTGTGCCACTAGAGATTCTGGGTTCATGTCCAGGCTCTGTCACAGCCGGCCGTGACCAGGAGACTCATGGGACGGTGCACAGTTGGGCCAGCATCGTTCGGGTTAGGGGAGGGTTTGGCCGGCAGGGATGTCATTGTCCCATCGCGCACTAGCGACTCCTGAGGCGGGCCGGGCGCAGTGCACGCTGACACGGTCGCCAGGTGTACGGTGTTTCGTCCTTCCGGGTCAAGTGGGCATTGTGTCAAGAAGTGCTGCTTGGTTGGGTTGTGTTTCGGGTGACGCACGGCTTTCAACGTTCGCCTATCCCAAGTCCGTACGGGAGTTGCAGCGATGAGACAAGACTGTAACTACCAATTGGATACCATGAAACTGGGGTGAAAAAGGTGTAAAATATATATATATGTATAATAAATTAGATTGATGAGGGAAAAACTATTGAATCCATTTTAGAATTAGGCTGTAATGTAGAAGGGTCTTGGTCAGCCATTGTTATGATTGATGGCTGAGAAGAAGAGTGACGGCTAGATTATGTCTTCTGTTTTATTTCCTCCATGGCTGCCATTAATGTCCTTGGTGTTGGCTGTGGATGAATAACCAATCCCAGGGCTTCATTGGGAGACTGCTGTGGATGATGGAATGTGTTTGTGTTTAAGTGCATGTACAGTATGTATGTATGTATGTACTGCATGTATGTGTGAGACAAAAGATGTACATTGAGGGGGCAGTTCTGCTATATGTATACAGTAATCTGCCGTGACTACTGCATATAGCCTGCCCTATACAGAGCATTCAGAAAGTATTCAGACCCCTTGACTCTACCAAATTTTCTTACGTTACAGCCTTATTCTAAAATAGATTAAATCACTTTTTTTCCCTCATCAATCTACACACAATACCCCATAATAACAAAGCAAAAACTGTTTTTCAAATTGATTAAAAAAATTAAAACTCAAATATCACATGTACATAAGTATTCAGACTCTTTATTCAGTACATTGTTGAAGCACCTTTGGCAGGGATTACAGCCTCGGGTCTTCTTGGGTATGACGCGACAAGCTTGGCACACCTGCATTTGGGGAGTTTCTCCCATTCTTCTCTGCAGATCCTATCAAGCTCTGTCAGGTTCGAAGGGGAGTGTCTCTGCACGGCTATTTTCAGGACTCTCCAGAGATGTTCGATAGGATTCAAGTCCAGGCTCTGGCTGGGCCACTCAAGGAAATTCAGAGACTTGTCCCGAAGCCACTCCTGCGTTGTCTTGGCTGTGTGCTTAGGGTCGTTGTCCTGATGGAAGGTGAACCTCCGCCCCAGTCTGAGGCCCTGCGTGCTCTGGAACAGATTTTCATCAAGAATCTCTCTGTACTTTGCTCCGTTAATCTTTCCCTCGATCCTGACTGGTCTTCCAGTCCCTGAAACTGAAAAACATCCCCACAGCATGATGCTGCCACCACCTTGCTTCACCATAGGGATGGTGCCAGGTTTCCTCTAGATATAACGCTGGGCATTTAGGCCAATAAGTTCAATCTTGGTTTCATCACACCAGAGAATCTAGGTTCTCTTGGTCTGAGAGTCCTTTAGGTGCCTTTTGGCAAACTCCAAACGGGCTGTTATGTGCATTTTACTGAGGAGTGGCTTTCGTCTGGCCACTACCATAAGGTCTGATAAGGTCTGATTGGTGGAGTGCTGCAGAGATGGTTATCCTTCTGGAAGGTTCTCCCATCTCCACAGAGGAACTCTGGAGCTCTTTCAGAGTACCATCTGGTTCTTGGTCACGTCCCTGACCAAGGCCCTTCTACCCTGATTGCTCAGTTTGGCAAGGCGGCCAGCTTTAGGAAGAGTCTTGGTGGTTCCAAACTTCTTCCATTTAAGAATAATGGAGGCCACTGTGTTCTTGGTGACCTTCAATGCTACAGAAATGTTTTTGTACCCTTCCCCAGATCTGTGCATCCACATAATCCTGTCTCTGAGCTCTATGGACAATTCCTTCGACCTCATGGCTTGGTTTTTGCTCTGACATGGACTGTCAACTGTGGGACCTTATATAGACAGGTGTGTGACTTTCCAAATCATGTCCAATCAATTGTATTTACCACAGGTGGACTCCAATGATCAATGGAAACAGGATGCTCCTGAGCTCACGTTCGAGTCTCATGGCAAAGGGTTTGAATAGTTATGTAAATAAGGTTATTTCTGTTAAGGTATTTCTGTTTTTAAATTTTTTATACATTTGCAAATCTCATAATGGGGTATTGTGTGAAGACTGATGTGAAAATTAATTAATTTAATCCATTTTAGAATAAGGCTGTAAGGTAACAAAATGTGGAAAAAGTCAAGGGGTCTGAATACTTTCTGAATGCGCTGTATGTAATGTGTAACGTTTCTTGACAGCATCTGCTAAGATATAGGACCTGTATTGGTTTGTCTCCTCTCTATCAATGTCTGATTTATTGAACTAGTCTGGAATCTGAATAACCTGTGGACAGCCGATAAGCCACATGGTCTCCACTTTGATGAGTACAGCAAGTGTCGTAGTGTGCCCATGATATAGCTCTCATTTGCATTCTCCTCCCCGCCCCTCCTCTGTTGTGATTGGTTGAGCAACACCCTTGCCCCAATTGTCAATCCAATAAATCAGTTTCAGTTGTACAACCATTATGCATCAGGTGAATCTATGTTGGTTAAACGTTAGCATGTACTAGAGTCCAACATTTACGTTTTATGGACATCAAAGTAACACTTTCTGTGTAAAAATCTCAATACAGAATTGTAAGTCATTCTACAGTTAGATTCTGAGATGTTTTTCAGATTGAGGCATGGTTTTGATGAAGATTTAGACCATGTCTAAAATTCTAACATTGCTGCGAGTATCTTATCATCATGACCAATACACAACCATACAGCCCCCCCCCCCAAAAATAAATAAAGTGATGACATTGCATTCAAAGTTGCTTTCAAATGCAGCGTTGTGTCAAGGCGTTGGTGACGGGGAGGGGGGGACTCCTTGTATATATGAGTCACCAGTGCCAGTGAAGAGGGTGATTATGGGCCGTTGAATAATGCAGTCCTGACATCTCATCTGTGTTGATGGGACCTCTTGTTTCCTGCATGTCTGGTTTCCAACAGCTGTGTGTGTGTGATCCATACTGCCCTAATGTACGTCAGGCATCAGGGACATCCAATATACCTTGTCCTAGTAGTGAAAGGCCGTCATTGATTTCCAAGTATGGCGAACATGACATCACTTCCTGTCAGAGGTGTGAAGACGGGCTTTTACTGGTTTTCCATCAGGGTAAATAGAACAGCTCTGTGATGCATGAGTTAAAAGGTGGTCAGTTAGATTAATATTTCTTAACAGTCCAGGGATTGGCTGTTGCCAGGAAACCTGGCTCATTTGTGGCCGGGTCTGTCAAGCTCATTCAGTCAATAGTAGCCATTTTGGTCAAACAGTGTGTTTGACCAGTGGGCTTTAGAGATATGAGGTGTCTTTAGGGATCAGTAGGATTAAAGCACGAGGAGAGATAAGTAGGATTTCTAGAAGTGAATGAGTGAAGTGAAATGCCATTCAACCCATATGCAGCCCCGTCTTAAAGCACAGTCAAACAGCGAGGACGCTCAAACGTCAAGCGCCATACGCTTAACGCAATCACATGCCGAACGCGATCAAGTAAACAATGTACTTACATCAATGTATCTCATTTGACGGAAGCCCCTACCCTCCCACACTGGATGAACCGATCACAGGAGGAAAGAGAGAAGACAGATGGGTGGGCTTCTGGGGAGGGGGGTGGGAGGATGGATGATGGAGGGGGTGGGGGGGGGCGGGTCTCCGGTCAGTGTGCGTCAGTGATTTCTAGGTCGATCCACTGATCGGCGTGTAGTGATGATCTGCTTCTCTGTGGAAGAGAGGTCTGTGGTCTACAGGATCTAGTCTGTGGCAAAGCACTCTGAAATATTCTAGAGCAGGTTTGCACTGGTACGGAAACTGTACTTCCTCTTTCTTGGGTATCAACACTTGGTTAAACACAGCTTCTGCAACACCGTGGCCCATTTTCTAGCCTGTGGCATAAATTCTGAAATTCAATTGGACTAAAGGTAAAGTTAACTATATTTCCATGGTTCTTGGATATTACCATTTGTTGTGTAGGAAATTTTAGACTCAACAGCTTTAATCTGCAAACCTGTCAGCTACAAGTACCATAGGCTACTGCTGGTGCATTGGGATAAGGCATTATGCTCAACCCAAAATCATAGTGTCTGAGACAAGGAGTTCTGATCTAGAATCAGGTCCCGCCTTTCAATGTAATCTCATTCATCATGATCTAAAACTGATCCAATATCAGCACTCATACTCTGAGAATTTCTTCTTAGAAATTCCTCAGGTCGAGCCTGTACCAAAGTGCAGGCAGTGAATAGTGCTGAGTAGGGGTCCTTCTAATGAACAAGTCGGGCTAGTGTGTGCCTGAGTGGAAAGACTCTTGGGCATCAGCCTTGACTGTGAATGGATGTGTAGGCTACACGTGTGTAGTGGGCTGGGAGCAGAGAGGGAATAGCCAATGGAATTGAGCGAGGAAGCAGTCAATATCATGAGTGGATGGTTGGATAATCAATTGTCTATATTGGTGCGTATGTTATGAACTCACAGAATGACTGGGTAAAAATGGATGTGTGTGAATGTGTGAGTAAATGACTCAGTGACTGGGCTTGTAGTGCTGGATATAGGTTCCAGTCTGAAACGGTATGTGGCTTTGAGATGAATCCCAACATGATAAAGGTTTACACAGCTCAAAGTTTCCCTTGAATCATGCACTCCTTTCAGAACCATTCAGCTCTTTGTGAGCAAGGGAATGAGTGAATACGTGCAAGTGATAAGATAGGGGAGAGAAAAAATAGAGTCGAAGGTGAACGCGATTAAGAGAGAGAGTGGTAGAACACCAGAATGATAGAAGATGAGAGAGAGGGAGGGAGGGGGGGAATAAAAGAGAGTAAGGATTACTATATTGTTCAGTGGGTTTGTCCTATACTGTAGTAAACAGTGGTAATCCCACCTCCTGCTCCAGATTTTCACACTATCCCTCCTTTATGACAGATGGCTTACAATCACATCACATCACTCACTCACGCAAACACACACGGGGACACGCTCACACATAGAGCTTCACACCGACCCAACATCATACTGAATCACATACACACACACACTGTATACTTTATATACAAATAAGTAAAGGTACACATACACACACACACTGTATACTTTATATACAAATAAGTAAAGGTACACATGCACACACACTGTATACTTTATATACAAATACAGTGGGGCAAAAAAGTATTTAGTCAGCCACCAATTGTGCAAGTTCTCCCACTTAAAAAGATGAGAGAGGCCTGTAATTTTCATCATAGGTACATTTCAACTATGACAGACAAAATGAGAAAAAAAATCCAGAAAATCACATTGTAGGATTTTAATGAATTTATTTGCAAATTATGGTGGAAAATAAGTAAAGGTACACACACAACACACACACACACACACACACACTGTATACTTTATATACAAATAAGTAAAGGTACACATACACACACACTAAATACTTCATATACAAATAAGTAAAGGTAGACATACACACACACACACACACACACACTGTATACTTCATATACAAATAAGTAAAGGTACACATACACACACTCTTACACCTACCATTACAATAACAGCCATACTTCACAACAACACCTCACACACAATATGGCCTAGTATCTCGGTCGCTATATCATCTTAATGATTATCAGTCATGGCAAGTGGATTCTAATAGAAACAAGAGCGCAGAATAACAGGATGTTGGTGGTTTAACAGCAAACCACGAGATATGCTAGTTTACCAAAATAGAAAACAAACACAAACCGTTGCCATAGCAGACAAATGTCTGGATTAAACCTACAGATAAGACCCCTCCCAAATGTATGTAATAGGACCTCCCAAATGTCCCTTCTCACCCCCTCCCCTCTGCCTTTTCAAAACTAATTTGAGAGCAACGGGATTTAAGTGGATTATCAGCATAGTCAGTCAGTGGTAGGCTAGGCAACTGAGGGGTTTAGTGGATGACATTTTGGCTCTACTGTGGAGGACTCCTGGAGGACTGTGGAGGACTCCTGGGGTACTTCCTGGTTTTTTGTGTGTTAGATTCTGGGAAACAGAAGCAGATGTAGTAGGAAGATGAACCACCAAAGGCTCCTGTGATGCATATCTTGTAAAATGTCAAGCTGCGGGATTTAGCTCTGATACAATGATTTGGAGTTGTCTCATAGGACAGGTTATATATCCATATCTGCAAGCTTTTGAATCTCTCCCCTGAGTGGCAATGTCTAGTCTTTGATCAAGCGATGCAGACTGTAATTCAGCCATGAAACGTGGTTACCTTGTGGACTGCACAAGATGGATACAATGTGAATGTATCAGGGACGAAACCCAAAGCCCCGCTCATAGTGTGTTTTACTGTCTTACTGCGATTGAATAGAGACCCTAAAGTTGAGACGATACATTGCCACTTGTATCTATTAGGACCATATGGCACTGATAGGCACAGATAGGCACATATAGTGCATTTGGAAAGCCATGATGTGGTCCAACTCCCCAACCGGCTCGGGGGGCGAAGGTCGAGTCATGCGTCCTCCGAAAACATGACCCGCCAAACCGTGCTTCCTATAACACCCACCCGCTTAACCTGGAAGCCAGTTGCACCGATGTGTCGGAGGAAACACCGTTCAACTGACGACCGAGGTCAGCCTGCTAGGCGCCCGGCCCGCCACAAGGAGTCGCTAGAGTGAGATGAGTCAAGTAAAGACCCCGGCCAAACCATCCCCTAACCCGGACAACGCTGGGACAATTGTGCGCCGCCCTGTGAGACTCCCAATCACGGCCGGTTGTGATACAGCCCGGGTCTGTAGTGACGCCTCTAGCACTGTGATGCAGTGCCTTAGAAATCTGTTCGACTCGGGAGGCCCACCATTTATAAAATATTTAATACATTTGCAAACAAAAAAACTAATTTTGCTTTGTCAGTCTGGGGTATTGTGTGTAGATTGATGAGGGAAAAAAACAATTGAATCAATTTTAGAATAAGGCTGTAACGTAACAAAATGTGGGAAAAGTCAAGGGGTCTGAATACTTTCCAAATACACTGTACAAAGACATAATGTATGTGTGTTTCTTTGAAGAGTGTAACTGCTTGTTTAAATCATTTTGTATGGTATTATACCATGTTCTATCTGTCTTGGGTGTCATTGTACACTATGATATTTTCAAACCCATCCATAACAACAACTTTTGGTCATGTAGTGCACAAGAGGCATGTAAACACATACACGCACATATAAGGCACATAGTTTAGTAGGTCTATCATTGACCAAATCTCCTCTCAGGACGTTCTCAGGACTTGCTGTGGTCCGTAGTCTCCCTGATCACCATGGCCCCCTGGAGCCACAGGGCCACTGTCATGCGCTTTCCATAGAAACGACCATGTGAGGTCCCGCTCACTGCTGCCACTGTGGCACTGTACTCTCACAAGGCTCGCATTGTCCACGGAGGAGAGAAAGAGGAAGGGATGTGAAGAGAGTTTGCGAGAGAGAGAGAGAGAGAGAGAGAGAGATGAAAGGAGAGAAAGACACAGTAAAATAGAGGGTGGGTGTGGAGGGAGTAATTGAGGGAGGGAATGGTAGAGGAAGAAAGCATGTTTGGGGGCCTTTTCATTAGGTAGGAAATCATTAACTCATCACTTACTGTTAAATCGGGAGATTGAGGCAGTCTTAAGGGAAACGAAGCAGCAGGGGCAGGTGGGTCGAGGTGGTTAGATTCATTGACAAAATGGCGCCAATGTTCCAAAGTGACGTCGCCCACTGTACGCATTTACAAAGTTCCCACTTCAGACTTCAATATTTAAAAGAAAAAGCCTTCAATCAGGTTAACAAAATAACGAAAAAAAGATTTACCGCGAAAGACAACGCAGGAATGCAGCCTTTCCCGTTGAGATACCAAGACCGATCTGACAAGAAAATCCCAGAAATGGGTGTTTACCGGGAATACACTTGGTCACTCCTTGGCCCATACCTTGTCTCAATGACAGGAATTCATTTTAATGTTGGGAAACAAACATTTTCAACTGGAAAATGAAACGCTCTCAAAGGGTGGGAATTTGGATAGTTTCACTACCTATAGGAGATGCCTAGTAAAGTCGCTGAGTTTTTAACCATAACCAATTGGTCCTGATTAGACAAAACCTTCCATTCTGGACCATGTTATACACACATCCTCCTGGCTGTTATACTTTGATCCTTTTCATGTGGAATATACAAAGCTAGAGTGGAAAATATTTAGAGAGCTTTGCCCAATCGTATAATTACGGCAGCCTTGCACTTCAATCTCTGTTTGCTTGTTTGATTGTGGCCGACACTCAAGTAGCTAACAGTGATATTGTGGGTTATCTGAGTGCATGAATTCCTATGTAATTGTGGCTTTGGCTTGTGGTGCACATAGGATACCAGCTGGCACTAGGAAACCCACTTCACTGCCATACTCAAAGTTACTACGGCAGCATTGAGGCATTCACAGCCTAACATGGTGCTTTTGGGATTAGCTGACCCACACCGTGTATTAGCCCAACCTTTTTCTATGTAAAATATGGACGAGTCAGGGATCTGTGTTCTGAGGACTCTCTTTGTTTGTCTTGCAGTACGGACGGTCAGACAGCTACCGTGTGGCCACCACGACGGAGAAGGATGAGAAGGAGTCCCCCAAGAAGGCGGACTCCAAGAAGGCGGACTCCAAGGCAGACAAGAAGACCAAGGACATGGAGGAATTGAAGAAGGAAGTTCCCTTGGTATGTGGTGCATCATTCCTACTTCCTGTTTTCCTGTCAGTGCACCGTGGGCCTAGAGCAGTGTGTCCTGCGACCGGCACTGGTCCCTGGGATGTTGCTAACTGGTCCCTCAGATTCATCTAGGGTGCTAGTTTTAGCCGAAGGAGAAAGGACCATAGCTTGCCGGACACTGGTATAATAACAGTTTGAGAAACACTATCCTAAAGAGCACCCACTGGGCACAGACGTCAATTCAACATCTATTCCACGTTGGTTCAACGTCATTTCATTGAAATGACGTGGAAACTACGTTGATTCACCCAGTGTGTTCCCAGTGGGCAGTCTTTATGTATTCTGTTTGGGACAGCGACAAAGTTGTTAATAAATGACTTCTCAGATGTTTGGACAATGGATTTTGACAGCCTGTATTCCTGAAAATCTATTTTATTGTTGGCAGTAAATTCATCTCATGGGTGTCAAGCAAAGGAAATTGTTTTTTGTTGTTGGTACGAATAGTAGTCTCTGGCGAGAGGCACTTCCAATATAAACTAATCCTGTTTGAAGAAGATTTACTCTGTTATGAGGTGTAACAGTATAGCTTCCGTCCCTCTCCTCGCCCCAACCTGTTTCCAGCGTTATTCACAATATGTATTTGCAAGAATGTAGTTAAAACTAGAGATTTATTCAATGTTTTCAACTTTTCTCTTTTAGACGGAACACAAGATGTCCATCGAGGAGGTATGCCAGAAGTACTCTACCGACATAGTCCAGGTAAGTTCATCACCTCAAGACTTTTCTCAAAAACCTGTGTTGGGGCTTTTAAAACGAAACATGTTAGAACATCAATGGTAATATCAGTTGTCGCACAAAAATATCAGCCAATCCCTTTCCCTCCTCTCTCACCCCCTCTTCAGGGTCTGACCAATGCCAAGGCCGCTGAGTACCTGGCTCGAGACGGCCCCAACGCCCTCACGCCTCCCCCCACCACCCCCGAGTGGGTCAAGTTCTGTCGCCAGCTGTTCGGTGGCTTCTCCATCCTGCTGTGGACCGGCGCCATCCTCTGTTTCCTGGCCTACGCCATCCAGGCCGCCACCGAGGACGAGCCCGCAGGAGACAATGTGAGTGACAGACCCCCCCCCCCACAAAAGGGCCACCATTATCACTTGGCAGGGGACAAATGGATGCAAGGTTATAGATGGCCTTTTGGGTTCAGCTTAATGTAGTGTTTCCAAAACGTAGCATTAGGATTCAACTTGGGAGGTTGTGGCTGATTCTTACTTGCCACTAAAATATTTTGGAAACTCTATGCCTTGGTGAACAAGGAAGTGTCTCGTGTCTCGTGTTGAGATGAGTCAGAGTCCCATGTGTTCCTTAGATCCAGCTATATGGTTCAACCAACCCTAAATGAATGTGAAGTATAGGCACCGTCTAAAATGATAAATGGTTAAACAATATTTCTCTCTCTCCTTGCTCTCTGTCTCCAGTTGTACCCGGGTAATACTAAATGAGGCATTTGAATTTCCACGAATTTCATTGAATTTATCAATGACTTATTTCCTATCCTATGTATGTTCCATTAATTCAAAGTCAAATTCAAATTATTCTGCATCCTGTGTACTATTTCAATTAAAATTCAAGAACTGAATTGGAATTGATCAGCCATTCTCAATTCAATTCTGAATTGACCCCAACCCTGCATGGCATGTGGCATTTTAGATCCAGCCATATAGTTCAACCAAACCTAAACGAATTAAAAAGCTTGCCACCATATTAACATGATCAAGCAATGAAGTTATATTTTACCCCAGCAAACAGTTGAACGTTCCTGCAACGTTAGGCAACGTTCCAACGGAGTCCCAGTTTGGTTTTCAGATCACTTTAGCATGACAACATCCCACGAATGCTTTTAAAATGTCCTGGGAAAATGTTATCTGATAAACATTCGTAGAAGGACATAATAGTTGTAAGAACGTTTGTATCAAATGTTCCAATACTGTTTTGTTTTTTTAACATTGTTTGCTGCGTTCTCTCTCCCCAGTTGTACCTGGGTATCGTTCTCTCGGCTGTCGTCATCATCACCGGCTGTTTCTCCTACTTCCAGGAGGCAAAGAGCTCCAAAATCATGGAGTCCTTCAAGAACATGGTGCCCCAGGTAAACAAACCTCTTCTTAGACCTTTACCACCCTATCCTATTGTCTCCCTACATTCCCAACCGGTTAGAGCAGGGTTCCTCAACAGGTTGGCAGCAAGCTGAATTTGGCCAGCAGTTGATTTGATTTGCCCCCCCAAGTTTTCTGACCCCAAAAATATATATTTGTTTAACAAAATCGGGACATAAAAGACTGTAAAACAAATCAACTCCAAGTGATTTTAATTCTGGAAATGTGTTCCAAAGTATTCCCACACATAGTGTAGAGATATGTGTGATCCTATACAAATGTAAGCAAGGTTTGAGATGATCATGTATTAGTCAAATGTTACAACTGTTTGGGCATCTTGCGTTCAATTTGCAGTGTACAAATGATTTATAATCATGTTCCCGGTCCCCAGACCATCCTCTCGAGAGAAAAAAACGGCCCTGAATCTAGTTGATGATCCCTGACCGTAGGACTCAGTGTCTGTAAATACTCATTCCAATCCTATTAGTCTCAATCATATGTGTTTTACAAATGAATAATCCAAACTTGTTTTTCTAGATGACGATGGGTGGGGTAGTTGTGGCAGTGACTCAAAATAACCTTTGACCCTTATCCATATGTTCCCCCTCAAAACACACGTAGCCGACATGGTTTTGGCCACTGTAACCAGGGGTTACTCTATTCTATTCTACGTCTTTGTAAGTGAACACGATGCATATAGTCATTCAGTGGTGAGTTAATAGCTACTAAGACATCGGCTCAAATGTTCAGTCTCTGATAGGTCAGTGATAGCGTGTAGTTGGTTTTACTGTTACCCCAGTGTTACACCTGTATGCATAGTCACTTAATGGTTGGTTTATGGTTCCTACTTCACCATTGGGGTTTCCTCTGTCCACAGCAAGCGCTGGTGATCCGCGAGGGCGAGAAGATGCAGATCAACGCTGAGGAGGTGGTGGCTGGAGACCTGGTGGAGGTGAAGGGAGGAGATAGGATCCCCGCCGACCTCAGGATCGTCTCTGCTCACGGCTGCAAGGTAAACCTACACACACACACACAGACACACACAGACACACACACACACAGACACACACACACACACAGCATATGTTTAACTATCCTTGTGGGGACCAAAAAATTGATTTCCATAAAAAAATCCTATTTAAAAAAACTTAACCCTAATTCTAACCCTACCCCTAATTGTAAACCTAAACCCTAAACTTAAAATAACCTTTGGAGAATGTTCCTTGTTTTACTATCCTTGTGGGGACTTTTGAGGATTTCCTGTACCCATGAGGATAGTAATACAAACTGATACACATACACACACACACTACCACACACACACACACACACACACATTTTACATACAAGCTTTTTAAAATTGTAATCAAGTTCCCTGGATTTTGTCCTTCTCCTATAGGTGGATAACTCCTCCCTGACTGGTGAATCAGAACCCCAGAGCAGGTCACCCGACTGTACCCATGACAACCCCCTGGAGACCCGCAATGTCGCTTTCTTCTCCACCAACTGTGTTGAAGGTACGGTCGCCTTGGCAACTGCATCGTCCCCATCCCCCTCTTCCTCTTGGCCCATTTCCTTCTTATCATCATCATCATCATCATCATTGTTGTCGTCTTAACCATCATTGCCCCGTCACTCTACATGTCGTCTTTCCATTGCTGTGTTTTCTTCCTGTTTTCTCTTTCTTCTTCTCTTTATCCACCTCTGAGTGGGTTTTAAGGTGGAAAATGCTGGCTGCCATGGCAACAAGGCACCCACCATTTTAACAAGCACCCAACCCAGCGCCCACGCACACTCTGTCTCGCTCTCCTTCTTTCTTTCACCTCTCCCTTCCTCCTTCTTTGAATTCCCCGGCTGCCCCCTTTTCCCTTCCCATCTGCCCACAGCGTTTCGTCTTTGAGAACACTCCATCTGGTGTCAATATTAGCTTAGCGTCCACTTATGGCTCAGTGGTCTAATGGAAGTGTCAATAGAGGAGGAATGGCGAAGATTCAGCCAGTTCAGAGAGAGAGAAGAGAGACTGCGGTAAGCGACAACTGCGTAGCGTATATTTGTTTTTGTTTTAAGGCGACGTCGGAGGCGTAACTGCGTTGGAGCGGTCGAATCCACGATCGGCCTGTGTGTTAATACCTGCCGCGGACATTTCCCGTTGGATGCATTAGTGAAACATCCCATGCGGCCATGTTGCAACGTAATCCACACCTCGTTTCGGCTCGTATAAATACTTCTTTGTTTTGTTGACTGATTTTTCTCAATTTGAGTGTCATTATTTTTTATTGAGCCTACACTTTCTCTTTGGAAACTTCTAAAAGCGAGTGGGATGGCTGTGGCTTCGTGACGATGACCGCGAGAGCAGCCGCTCACTGATTTGACAGCTCCAACGCAGTTACACCTCCAACATTGCCGAAACAAAAGAAACGATGATATGGAATGCAATTGTCGGTTACGGCAGGTTAACGCTGATCTGATTGACTCTAGGCCTTAGTTGTCTGATGAAGCTAAGGCCAGGCACTGGTTACCTGTAGGCCCCAAATATACTAAAGAACTAGGATTTACTTCATAGAATGGTATATGCCGCCCCCATGTGGTCAGAACAGTGTATGGCACCTGCATTGGTGGCGATAAGAATTACTTCCGTGGCATTTCAGTAAAGAACACTTCAGCAGTTCAGTATTATAATTTTTTGAATGATTACTTTCGGGACATTTACTATAAGGGAGTGATACAAAAAAATGATTATTAAAAACATTTGATTTGCACTTTGAGTTTTTCCTCAAAGTGCTTTTCGCTGTATGGTGGTAACTTATCATTTTACACAATCTTTGACAATACACCAATATAACATGCAAGTAAAGTCATCTAACGCCCGACTCTTCTCCCCACTGTCACCAGGCACGGCGCGTGGCATCGTGGTGTGCACCGGCGACCGTACCGTCATGGGCCGTATCGCCACCCTCACCTCCGGCCTGGAGTCGGGCAAGACCCCCATCGCCAAGGAGATCGAGCATTTCATCCACCTGATCACAGGTGTGGCCGTGTTCCTGGGCATCACCTTCTTCATCCTGGCCGTCTGCCTGGGCTACACCTGGCTGGAGGCTGTTATCTTCCTCATCGGCATCATCGTGGCCAACGTGCCCGAGGGCCTGCTGGCTACTGTCACTGTGAGGGGATATTTTGGTGGATTTTAGTGTTGTGTTGTGTGGTGTGGTGGACGGGGTTGCGAGGGGAAGTTGGGGGGGTAGTGAAGAGTGGACTGTGTGTTTGTCTGTGTTCTTCTTTTTCCTCTGTGTCGGTGTCTTGTGCTGTACCTCTGTGTCTGTCTGTCTCTTACTCTGTGTGTTATATCTCTGCGCTAATATTTCCATGTGTTCCAGTATCGCTGCGTGGTTATCCGTCTGTCTGTAATAATAGAGGCGCTTGTGTCTTCTTTGATGGTTGTGGTGGTGTATCTCTCTTCTCTCCTCTCTTCTCTCTCTCTTCTCTCTTCTCTCTCTCTTCTCTCTCTCTTCTCTCTCTCTTCTCTCTCTCTCTCTCTCTCTCTCTCTCTCTCCTCTCTTCTCTCTTCTCTCTCTCTCTCTCTCTCTCTCTCTCTCTCCTCTCTTCTCTCTCCACAGCCCATTGATTTCTGTGCACCTGTATCTCTCTCTCTCTCTTCTCTCTTCTCTCCTCTCTTTGTGTCTGTGTCTCTTTTTCAGGCTCTCTCTTCTTCTCTCTCTCTTCTCTCTCTTTGTGTCTGTGTCTCTTTTTCAGGCTCTCTCTTCTTCTCTCTTCTTCCCTTCTTTGTGTCTGTGTCTCTTTTTCAGTGCTCTCTCTCTCTCTCTCTCTTTCTTCCCTCTGTGTGTCTGTGTCTCTTTTTCAGGCTCTCTCTTCTTCTCTCTTCTTCCCTCTGTGTGTCTGTGTCTCTTTTTCAGGCTCTCTCTTCTTCTCTCTTCTTCCCTCTTTGTGTCTGTGTCTCTTTTTCAGGCTCTCTCTACACCTGCGTCATTCAGTGTCAGTGACTCCCCCCGGTCAGTTGTCTTCTATGACAACTGTTAAGAGAGACTGATAAATGCTAGGCTCATGTTCATGTAAATGCTGGGCTGTTGCCACTCTCGCTGCTTGGCTAGTAGCCTGTATGGCCCATGATACGTTTTGCCTTATTGAAAGTCGCATGAAACACTCTGCGCCTGCCTTTCACTGCTTTTTACTCTGCGCTTGGCTTTCCTTCTCTTTCTTTCTATCCTTCTGCATTTCCCTTCTGGGCTGTGAAATATACTGTAGTATTTGTTTGGCTCTAGTGCATTTTACTGTAATGGGGAGCGGGGGGGGTGTGGAATGACGGGGGTTTGTACAACTCCAGGTCTCAAGGGTAAGTGTGTAGTTATCTTGTATTGGTTGGTCATGGGTTTCTTCTCTGCAGATGCAAGTAAGTCGTTGATTGGTTTGAGGGTCTAGGGCGTCTGCACCTGGAGTTGTGCATCCCGTGTTTTCACTTTCATGATTCGGTACTAATCTTTTCTCTCATGTTCTCCCATTCTCTATTTGTTACTTTCTTCCAACCCTGTCTTCTTTTCGCAATCTCTGTTGCTTTCTCTGTCTCTCTCTTTTCTCCCTCCTTTCTCTGTCTCTCTCTTTTCTCTCTCATTTCTCTCTCTCTCTTTTCTCTCTCATTTCTCTCTTTTCTCTCTCATTTCTCTCTCTCTCTCTTGTCTCTCTCTTTTCTCTCTCCTTTCTCTCTCTTTTCTCTCTCCTTTCTCTCTCTTTTCTCTGTCTCTCTTCTTCTTCTCTCTCTCAGGTGTGTCTGACCCTGACCGCTAAGCGTATGGCTCGTAAGAACTGCCTGGTGAAGAACCTTGAGGCTGTGGAGACCCTGGGCTCCACCTCCACCATCTGCTCTGATAAGACTGGCACCCTGACCCAGAACAGGATGACCGTGGCCCACATGTGGTTCGACAACCAGATCCACGAGGCCGACACCACTGAGGACCAGTCTGGTAGGAGAGATGGGTTTAAGTTCACTGAACTCGTTGTTTATGTTCTTTACTATATAAACATCAAAGTCAATACATCTTATTGTGATCAGTTATTCATATGGTGGCACCAGTTTAGGTGATTTAGATAGTCTTGTAGTCGCTGGAATTAGATACAATTTTGCAAACCAGCAAAATGTGGTTTGCAGGCCTGATGTGGCACCCGAGTCAGAAGTTTCAGACCACTGTGTTGAGATTGGCCTGATGTTGTTTGTAACATCTTGTATCAAAGGATTTGCATGTTCTTTGTTGGTGGTACGTATATTGATGCAGGCCTTGATGAAGGCTTCAGGGCTGCCTGTGAGCACAGGAATGCAACAACCATGTGTCTGCCACTAACAACTCTTCCTCCCTCTCTTCTCCCCAGGCGCCTCTTTCGACAAGAGCTCGGAGACGTGGTTGGCGCTGGCGCGCGTGGCGGCCCTGTGTAACCGGGCGCAGTTCAAAGCGGCTCAGGACCAGCTGCCCATCCTGAAGAGGGACGTGGCGGGCGACGCCTCCGAGTCCGCGCTGCTGAAATGTATCGAGCTGTCCTGCGGCAGCGTCAGGCAGATGAGGGAGAAGAACAAGAAGGTGGCCGAGATCCCCTTCAACTCCACCAACAAGTACCAGGTGAGGGACCAATATGGAGAGCAAGTGCGCACCCTGGATCCCTGGGGCTGCATGTATCAAATTGTCTCAGAGTAGGAGTGCTGATCTAGGATCAGGTTACACCTATCCGTGTGATCTCATTCGCTGTGTTATAAAAGGCAAAAGCGACCCTGAATCGGCTGGATGCACACGGCTCTAGGTCTAGATGTGGGTCCGACCCTGGTCTTACCTGGGTCCGGGTTAGGGTCGAAGCTCGGGTCAGGGAAAACAAGGTTTTTTAAAAATCCTTATATAAACAGTTTGTGTAAGGACTTTGTATAAGAGGCTGAACAACAAGTGTGTGATTGTGCTCCACCCCTTGCCCCCCCCCCCAGCTCTCTGTGCATGAAACGGAGGATGAGAACGACAACCGCTACCTGCTGGTGATGAAGGGAGCACCAGAGAGGATCCTGGACCGCTGCTCCTCCATCTTGATCCAGGGCAAGGAGCAGCCCATGGACGAGGAGATGAAGGAGGCCTTCCAGAACGCCTACATGGAGCTGGGAGGACTGGGGGAGAGAGTACTCGGTGAGACAGGAGGGAGAGAGGACAGAGGAGGGATGAGGCAGGGAGTCCTGGGTCAACAAGAGGGTGGGAGAGAGGTGTAGGAAGTCCCAGGGCGCTTGCACGGAGCTGGGAGGACTAGGAGGGAGAGTACTCGGGTAAGAGAGGGGGAGGGAGGGAAGAGGGTAAGAAATGGGAACCTAAAGAGGCCTTTCAGAATGCATACACAAATACTGACAATAATACCAATTCTAATACTGTCCCTTCCCAGGCTTCTGCCACCTGCTAATGCCCGAGGACCAGTACCCCAAGGGCTTTGCCTTCGACTGTGACGACGTCAACTTCACCACAGAGAGCCTGTGCTTCGTGGGCCTCATGTCCATGATTGACCCTCCCCGTGCCGCCGTGCCCGACGCCGTGGGAAAATGTCGCTCCGCTGGCATCAAAGTCATCATGGTGACCGGCGATCATCCAATCACAGCCAAGGCTATCGCCAAGGGCGTGGGCATCATCTCCGAGGGCAACGAGACCGTGGAGGACATCGCCTCTCGCCTCAATATCCCTGTCAGCCAGGTCAATCCCAGGTAAGGAGAGTGTGTGTGTGTGTGTGTGTGTGTGTGTGTGTGTGTGTGTGTGTGTGTGAGCATACTTTATCTATCTTGCTTTCACACATATATACAGTGAGTGGACACCACATTATGAACACCTGCTCTTTCCATGACATGGACTAACAGGTGAATCCAGGTGAAAGCGGTGCTCCCTTATTGATGCTACTTGTTAAATCCACTTCAATCAGTGTAGATGAAGGGGAGGAGACCGGTTTAAGAAGGATTTTTAAGCCCTGTGACAATTGAGACATGGATTGTGCATGTGTGCCGTTCACGGGCAAGACAGAAGATTTCCGTGACTGTTAACGGGGTATGGTAGTCGGTGCCAGGCACTCCGGTTTGTGTCAAGAACTGCAACGCTGCTGGGTTCTTCACACTCAACACTTTCCAGTGTGTTATCAAGAATGGCCCACCACCCAAAGGACTTCCAGACAACTTGACACAACTGTGGGAAGCGTTGGAGTCAACATGGGCCAGCATCCCTGTGGAACGCTTTCGACACCTTGTCCAGATAAATTGAGGCTGTTCTGAGGGCCAAAGGGGGTGCCACTCAATATTAGGAAGGTGTTCCTAATGTTTTGTACGCTCGGTGTACTTTACCAAGCACTCAGTCAGTCAGATAGTCAGCCAGTCGCACCCAATTACTGGCATAAGTGTATGAACTACAAACCTTCTGCAGTTCTGTGTGTGTCTGTCTCAGTGATACCAACCGTACTCTCACTCAAATCAAATCAAATGTTATTGGCCACATACACCATGGTTAGCAGATGTTAATGCGAGTGTAGCGAAATGCTTGTGCTTCTAGTTCTGACAATGTAGTAATAACCAACGAGTAATCTAACCTAACAATTCCACAACTACCTTATACACACAAGTGTAAAGGGATAAAGAATATGTACATAGAGATATATGAATGAGTGATGGTACAGAACGGCATAGGCAAGATGCAGTAGATGGCATCGAGTACAGTATATACGTATGAGATGAGTAATGTAGGGTATGTAAACAAAGTGGCATAGTTTAAAGTGGGTAGTGATACATGTATTACATAAAGATGCAGTAGATGATATAGAGTACAGTATATACGTATACATATGAGATGAGTAACGTAGGGTATGTAAACATTATATTAAGTAGCATTGTTTAAAGTGGCTAGTGATATATTTTACATCAATTTCCATCAATTCCCATTATTAAATTTGCTGGAGTTGAGTCAGTGTGTTGGCAGCAGCCACTCAATGTTAGTGGTGGCTGTTTAACAGTCTGATGGCCATGAGATAGAAGCTGTTTTTCAGTCTCTCGGTCCCTGCTTTGATGCACCTGTACTGACCTCGCCTTCTGGATTATAGCGGGGTGAACAGGCAGTGGCTCGGGTGGTTGTTGTCCTTGATGATCTTTATGGCCTTCCTGTGACATCGGGTGGTGTAGGTGTCCTGGAGGGCAGGTAGTTTGCCCCCGGTGATGCGTTGTGCAGACCTCACTACCCTCTGGAGAGCCTTACAGTTGTGGGGGAGCAGTTGCCGTACCAGGCGGTGATACAGCCCGACAGGATGCTCTCGATTGTGCATCTGTAGAAGTTTGTGAGTGCTTTTGGTGACAAGCCGAATTTCTTCAGCCTCCTGAGGTTGAAGAGGCGCTGCTGCGCCTTCTTCACGATGCTGTCTGTGTGGGTGGACCAATTCAGTTTGTCTGTGATGTGTACGCCGAGGAACTTAAAACTTACTACCCTCTCCACTACTGTCCCATCGATGTGGATAGGGGGGTGCTCCCTCTGCTGTTTCCTGAAGTCCACAATCATCTCCTTAGTTTTGTTGACTTTGAGTGTGAGGTTATTTTCCTGACACCACACTCTGAGGGCCCTCACCTCCTCCCTGTAGGCCGTCTCGTCGTTGTTGGTAATCAAGCCTACCACTGTAGTGTCGTCCGCAAACTTGATGATTGAGTTGGAGGCGTGCATGGCCACGCAGTCGTGGGTGAACAGGGAGTACAGGAGAGGGCTCAGAACACACCCTTGTGGGGCCCCAGTGTTGAGGATCAGCGGGGTGGAGATGTTGTTACCTACCCTCACCACCTGGGGGCGGCCCGTCAGGAAGTCCAGTACCCAGTTGCACAGGGCGGGGTTGAGACCCAGGGTCTCGAGCTTGATGACGAGTTTGGAGGGTACTATGGTGTTAAATGCTGAGCTGTAGTCAATGAACAGCATTCTCACATAGGTATTCCTCTTGTCCAGATGGGTTAGGACAGTGTGGTTGAGATTGCATCGTCTGTGGACCTATTTGGGCGGTAAGCAAATTGGAGTGGGTCTAGGGTGTCAGGTATGGTGGAGGTGATACGGTCCTTGACTAGTCTCTCAAAGCACTTCATGATGACGGAAGTGAGTGCTAGTCGTTTAGCTCAGTTACCTTTCTTGGGAACAGGAACAATGGTGGCCCTCTTGAAGCATGTGGGAACAGCAGACTGGGATAAGGATTGATTGAATATGTCCGTAAACACACCAGCCAACCTGGTCTGTGCATACCTCTTGTGTCTGAGCCGTTGAATTGCGACTCTACTTTGTCTCTATACTGACACTTAGCTTGTTTGATTGCCTTGCGGAGGGAATAGCTACACTGTTTGTATTCAGTCATGTTTTCGGTCACCTTGCCCTGGTTAAAAGCAGTGGTTCGCGCTTTCATTTTCACGCGAATGCTGCCATCAATCCACGGTTTCTGGTTTGGGAATGTTTTAATCGTTGCTATGGGAACGACATCTTCAATGCACTTTCTAATGAACTCGCTCACCGAATCAACGTATTCGCCAATGTTGTTGTTGGACGCAGTGTCTTCCTGTGTGTGTGTGTGCGCGTTCCAGGGATGCCAAGGCGTGTGTGATCCACGGGACAGACCTGAAGGATCTGTCTCAGGACCAGATGGATGAGATCCTGAGGAACCACACTGAGATTGTGTTCGCCAGGACCTCCCCCCAGCAGAAACTCATCATCGTGGAGGGCTGCCAGAGACAGGTGAGGGGCGCACGCACACACACACGCACATGCACACGCAAACGCACACACGCACACAGAGACAGTCATGCAATGTGCACACACACACACACACACACACAGAGACAGTCATGCAATGTGCACACACACATGCACACAACCAGACACGTCTGGCTTCCTTGACATGAAAGGACTTTGAAGTGTAGAAATCTGAAGAAACAGATTCTCCACGACAGATTCTCATACAGTAGTAGATAGAATTTGAAGGCTTTTTCTAGGAGGCTTTTAACAATTTTCACTAACCTGTCTTTCAGGGTGCCATCGTGGCTGTGACTGGTGATGGGGTGAACGACTCTCCCGCCCTGAAGAAGGCTGACATCGGCGTCGCCATGGGGATCTCCGGCTCAGACGTCTCCAAACAAGCCGCTGACATGATCCTGCTGGACGACAACTTTGCCTCCATCGTCACCGGAGTGGAAGAGGGTGAGGGACAGAGGGAGGGAGGGAAGGAGGGAAGGAATAAGGGAGGGAAGGAATAAGGGAGGGAAAATGAGGGAAAGAAGCAGGGAGGAGAAAGGTAGGAGGGAAAGAGGTATACAGATGCAGGATCTTAATTTGATCACACTGTTGCAGGAGAACCTTTCTGCAGCGCAAGAAATGAAAAATTGAAATTTATTATAGTTTTTTTTAAAGGCTTCTGAAGTTTGTAATTTCCACGTTGAAATGTCAGACTTGCTTTTCCCTTATGAGAAATGTACCAACCCCTACAAAAATGCCCATTAATTATAATCCACACAATAATTCACATTTCCTGTTGCTGCAGGATTATTTTCCTGCTGTAGCAAACTGGCTCAAATTAAAATCCCACATCTGTATGCAGGATGAAACTGAAGGAGAGAACGGGGGTGGTGTGAACGACAGGTAGGAGGAAGAGAGTAAGAAAGGTCAGCGAGAGTAGAGAAGGAGACCAGACAAGAGAGGTAATGGAATATTTAGAGACAAAAGGAAAGGTGCTGTTTCGAAAGGTAACCTTATCTGCACGATGAGCCTTGTTGTATGAAAATAAGATGTCTAATGATGTCGTCCTGGGCTAGCCTATACAAGCTTTTCCTTTTGTGACCCTCCAGGACGTCTGATCTTTGACAACCTGAAGAAGTCCATTGCCTACACCCTGACCAGTAACATCCCTGAGATCACCCCCTTCCTCTTCTTCATCCTGGTCAACATCCCACTGCCCCTAGGGACCATCACCATCCTCTGCATCGACCTGGGAACCGACATGGTGACACACACACCCACACATGCATGGCACATACATACACACACACAGGCAAATTGTAGTTTGTTCAATTTATACCATTTCAAATCAAATCAAGGTGCATTCGTCCACATGCCCCCAAATACAACAGGTGAAGTAGTGAAATGCTTACTTACCAACAATGCAGTTTTAAGAAAGTACCCCCCAAAAAGAACGAGATAAGTATAACAAATAATGAATTAAAGAGCAGCAGTAAACAACAATAGCGGGGCTTTATACAGGAGGTACTGGTACAGAGTCCATGTGGAGGCTATATACAGGAGGTACCGGTACAGAGTCAATGTGGAGGCTATATACAGGAGGTACTGGTACAGAGTCAATGTGGAGGCTATATACAGGAGGTACCGGTACAGAGTCAATGTGGAGGCTATATACAGGAGGTACTGGTACAGAGTCAATGTGGAGGCTATATACAGGAGGTACTGGTACAGAGTCAATGTGGAGGCTATATACAGGAGGTACCGGTACAGAGTCAATGTGGAGGCTATATACAGGAGGTACTGGTACAGAGTCAATGTGGAGGCTATATACAGGAGGTACTGGTACAGAGTCAATGTGGAGGCTATATACAGGAGGTACCGGTACAGAGTCAATGTGGAGGCTATATACAGGAGGTACCGGTACAGAGTCAATGTGGAGGCTATATACAGGAGGTACTGGTACAGGGGGCTATATACAGGAGGTACCGGTACAGAGTCACAGGGGTACCGGTACAGAGTCAATGTGGAGGCTATATACAGGGGTACCGGTACAGAGTCAATGTGGAGGCTATATACAGGGGTACTGGTACAGAGTCAATGTGGAGGCTAGGCTATATAGGCTATATACAGGGGTACCGGTGGAGGCTATATACAATGTGGTACCGGTACAGCGTCAATGTGTGGAGACACTGGCGTCGAGGTAATATGTAGAGTTATTAAAGTGACTATGCATAGATAGTAACAGACAGTAGCAGCAGCGTAGAAGAGATGGGGGGGGCAATGCAAATAGCCTGGGTAGCCATTTGATTAGATGTTCAGGAGTCTTATGGCTGTGGGGTAAAAGCTGTTTAGAAGCCTCTTGGACCTAGACTTGGTGCTCCAGTACCGCTTGCCATTCGGTAGCAGAGAGGACAGACTATGACCATTTTTAGGGTCCTTCCTCTGACACTGCCTGGTATAGAGGTCGTGGATGGCAGGAAGCTTGGCCCCGGTGATGTACTGGGCCGTACGCACTACCCTCTGTTGTGACTTGCGGTTATTTAAGTCGTCTGGTAGTCTCGTGTCACTGGGCAGCTATTGGCTGTGCTTCCCTTTGTGATCTGTAATAGTTTGCGAGCTCTGCCACATCCGATGTGCGTTGGAGCCGGTGTAGTACGATTCGATGTTCGTCCTGTATTGCCGCCTTGCCTGTTTGATGGTTCGTCTGAGGGCATAGCGGGATTTCCGGGTTAGAGTCCTGCTCCTTGAAAGCGGCAGCTCTAGCTCAGTGCGAATGTTGCCTGTAATCCATGGCTTCTGGTTGGGGTATGTACGTCATTTGAGGTCAGTTGTCTCATCCAAGTGTGTGCTTTGGTCTGTTGTCCTTTGCACCACAAAGAGAGTCAGTCTATTGTAATGTGTATTGACATCCACCATTTTCTCCTAACCCTACTGTATGCCTACAGGTGCCAGCGATCTCCCTGGCCTACGAGGCAGCAGAGAGTGACATTATGAAGAGACAGCCCAGAAACCCAGCCAGGGACAAACTGGTGAACGAGAGGCTGATCAGTATCGCCTACGGACAGATTGGTGGGTTTTTAAAAGTCTATCCCTGTGTTCAGGTCGTTAGTCTGCGGTGGATTGACTCCCGGCCTAATTCTAATTCTAGTTCTATCGGCAGAGTAAATAAAGTGAAGACATCTTCCTCCCTCTGCCTCTGTAGGGATGATCCAGGCTCTGGGAGGGTTCTTCTCCTACTTTGTGATCCTGGCAGAGAATGGTTTCCTTCCCTCTTTATTGGTGGGCATCAGGCTAAACTGGGACGACCGCTCCAACAACGACCTAGAGGACAGCTACGGACAGCAATGGGTACGCGACCCTCCTTTCTCTCTTTTTTTTTAAATATATTTTTTTTAACTCTTTCTTTCTCTCGTCTTTACTCACTCTAACCTTTTTTTACCCCTCTGTCATCTTATTTTCTCTCATCCAGTCCTCATTAGTCTCATTAAATGAATTGCTCTCTGAGTCATCACCACAGCTTTCCGCTTAGTCATCACAACTTTCCACTTAGTCATCACCACAACGTTCCACTTAGTTACCTCTACTCCACTTAGTTTGCTCTTTAACCCTCCCTCCTTGTGATTTCCTCTCCCTCGCACGCCAGACCTATGAACAGAGGAAGATAGTGGAGTACACCTGTCACACAGCCTTCTTCGTCAGTATTGTGGTGGTACAGTGGGCTGATGTCATCATCTGCAAGACCAGGCGCAACTCTGTCTTCCAGCAGGGCATGAGGTCAGAACCCTTTATCTTTGCACCTGTCCTCTAATGACACAGACGTTTGGCATGATTCAAAAGCAGACCTTTTCTTGTCTCTATTCAGATTTTGTAAGGTTATGGAAGCGCCTCTACTTTGTCTCTCTCATAGCTAGGATAAATGTTGAGATTCATTATTTGTTTGTTTACAGGAATAAGATCCTGATCTTTGGGCTGTTTGAGGAGACAGCTCTGGCTGCTTTCCTGTCCTACACCCCAGGCATGGACGTGGCTCTCAGGATGTACCCCCTCAAGTGAGTACCCCAGCCTCTGTTCTCATTCACACAGAGCAACAGCACCCTCTACTGAGGGACATTTATATGACAGTTACTTGATAGTAAAGTACCACTGTGTGGACTGGAGACTATTTCAATCCATTCTATGGGGAAATGATTTCCTCTTTTAAGGAGAGTTATTCACTCAACTGAATGGCCCTCTGCCTTTTTCTTCCTTTTTCTCTCCATCCGTCTTTTTCTCTCTTTCTCTGTCTCAGGCCCAGCTGGTGGTTTTGTGCGTTCCCGTACAGTTTCCTCATCTTTGTTTACGATGAGATCCGAAAACTCATCCTGCGCCGAAACCCCGGAGGTACTCACAAACACACTTACTGTACTCACTATAGACGTGTGTATGACGTATTACAGTAGCCATAATAACATTTACTATGATAGAACTGGGTATCTTTCGCAGAGCATTGTGGGTACTGTTGTACATCATGCTACAACATTTTTAAAAAAACAAGAAAATGCTGCTGTCAGGTTTGCTTAATATAAGATATTTTAAATGATTAACCCTTTTATACTTCACTTTTGATACTTAAGTATATTTTAGCAATTATATTTACTTTTGGTACTTATGTAGATTTAAAACCAAATACTTTTAGGGTAGTATTCTGAGAGACTTTCACTTTTAGTCATTTTCTATTATGGTATATTTACTTTTATTCAAGTATGAAAATTGGATAATTTTTCCACCACTACCTCTGATACAAATGTTTGCTGTTTTGTTAATAATTTGTCTCTCTCTTTCTCTCTGTTCCCTTCATTTTCTCCTTCCTTTCTCTTTAGGCTGGGTGGAAAAGGAGACATACTATTAAATTATCAAACCATTCTTTACTTCTCACCCCCTTACCTCCCCCTCTTTTTCCTCCTCCCTACCTCCACCCGTCCCTCTAATCACATACAAACCATACAAGAAACCGCATCTGAAAACTCATCCATTCCTCATCCCGTATTTTCATCCAACATCGCCTTGAGGACAAGAGGACCAACCACTGAGAAGGAGAGGAACAGGGCGATCACGCCAGATCCCTGTGCCCCTCTTCGTCTCTGCCTTTTTTTTCTGCCAAAAGACTACAGCATAGTCAACACTGCCAATACTCTTCGAATGTTTACTACACTGTTATGACACTGTTTATAAATGTGCTAATACACTGTCATGTACAAAATACCGGTATCTCTCTCCTCTATCGACAACAAAATGGCAGCTGCATCTAGATTCCCCCGGCGAGCGGTGTGGCGTCATTGTCACCTGTTCCACCCCGCCATCCCCTCGACACGCTCCCTCCACCAATCTTCTACTTAACATGCCCCTCAAGCCACTCCCACCACTCCCTGGCCCAATGGGTAAAACAGAAAGATCCCACCGCTGACACTAGTAAACGTGGAATAATCTCCCACGGCCTCTACAGGGGTAAAAAAAATAAAAAATCCCCCTCCCTCCTCCTCCTGTTCCCCTCCCTCCTCCTCCTGTTCCCCTCCCTCCTCCTCCTGTTCCCCTCTCTCCTCCTCCTGTTCCCCTCCCTCCTCCTCCTGTTCCCCTCCCTCCTCCTCCTGTTCCCCTCCCTCCTCCTCCTGTTCCCCTCCCTCCTCCTCCTGTTCCCCTCCCTCCTCCTCCTGTTCCCCTCCCTCCTCCTCCTGTTTTTCTGCCAATGTTGTTGTTGTTTTCTAAACAATTGTTCGTAACACTACGGTGTGTTTTTTTAATGTTAGGAGTGGGTCTGGGAACTGCTCGTCTGTCCGTCCCTGTTTATCCGTCTGTTGGTGAGCACCGTGCGACTTCCCCCTGTCCTTGTAAACCCCCCAACTCACCCCTGCTAATAAAATACAACAATCTTTCTGTATCCTAAGAAAAAGAGATTTCTCTCCCATGTCATTATTTAAATAAGTGAGCAATGGAATAAGACACTGTACCTTACATGCGAAACAGCAGCAAGAAATGAAATAAAATATAAGGATCTCTCTTTTTTTCCCAGTTTGGCCTCAGTTTTGTGTGTGGGGTTTGGCAGAGAAAGACAATACTGTAAATACATTTTTCACACTATTAACACTCCTGATCCCACTTTAAGGCAGACAGAATGTCGCGAGTTACATACCAGCGTGATTGAAGGGTTGTCTGCCATGAGATTTTGTTGGGAGCGCCGATAGTGAGATGATCATCACTTCTTACTACACTTATTATCACACCGCACACAATTATTCTGCTCTACCTACTCACTCATCATGGTTGGGAAAATAATAATACTGATTTTTTATTTATTTTTTAAATCAAGGTAAAGTAACATTACATAGGTATTCATTCACCACCTCAGGGGAATACATACGGGCGATAATGACGCCCTGAGCTTAGAGAGACGTTTTATTTCTCTATTTTGTTAGGTTAGGGTGTGATTTGGGGTTGGCATTGTATGTTATCTGTTTCTTTGTTTTTGGCCGAGTGTGGTTCCCAATCGGAGGCAGCTGTCTATCTATCGTTGTCTCTGATTGGGCAGCCATACTTAGGCAGCCGTTACCCCAGCTGTGTTTTGTGGGTAGTTATTTTCTGTTTAGTATCTGTTTACCTGACAGAACCGTTCGCTTTCGTTTTGTTACTTTGTTCGAGTTTCTTTGATCAATAAAATCATGAACACTTTCCATGCTGCGCTTTGGTCCACTCATTCCGACGAGAGCCGTAACAGAACTACCCACCACTAAAGGACCAAGCAGCGTGGCCAGGAGGAGAAGGGATCCTGGGCACGGGAGAGAAGGGAGTTTAGGACATCGTGGACATGGGAGGAGATCATGGCAGGCGACAAAAGCCTGGCATGGAAACAGGCGGAGGCTGATGTAGAGGAGCGGAGAGATCAGGAGTTACGGCAGAGACGAGAGCACGAGAGGCACGGGTTGGCGATCGGAGTTGGTCACGTTCCAGTGCCATGTTTTCCGGTTTTCCGCACCGTGCCTTCAGTGCACAGTCACAGCCTGGTGCGTGCAGTACATGCTCTCCGTACCTGCCGCGTAAAGAGGGGTATCCAGTCAGGAAGGGTGGTGCCGGCTCAGCGCTCCTGGTCTCCAGTGCGCCTCCTCGGACCAGAATATCCTGCGCCGGCTCTGCTCAAGGTGCCTCCAGTGCGCCTGCACAGCCCAGTGCGTCCTGTGTCTGCGCCTCGAACGTGCCGGGCTAAAGTGGTGATTCAGCCAGGAGGGGTTGTGCTAGCTCTAAGCTCCAGACCTCCAGTGTGCTTTCACAGCCCAGTGCGTCCTGTGCTGGTGCCCCGCACTTGCTGGATTGAAGTGGGTATCCAGCCAGGACGGCTTGTGCCTGCTCCACGAACCAGGCCTCCAGTGTGTCTCTCCAGCCTGGTGAGTCATCTGCCTGCTCCACGGACCAGGCCTCCAGTGTGTCTCCCCAGCCTGGTGAGTCCTGTGCCTGCTCCACGGACCAGGCCTCCAGTGTGTCAGCCCGGTGTCCTGTCTCTCCAGCCAGGCCTCCAGGTGAGTCCTGTGCCTGCTCCACGGACCAGTCCTCCAGTGTGTCTCCCCAGCCCGGTGAGTCCTGTGCCTCCTCCACGGACCAAGCCTCCAGTGTGTCTCCCCAGCCTGGTGAGTCCTGTGCTTGCTCCACGCACCAGGCCTGCAGTGTGGGTGAGTCCGGAGCCTCCGGTGACTGTCCCCAGTCCGGGGCCTCCGGCGACGGTCCCCAGTCCGGGGCCTCCGGCGACGATCCCCAGTCCGGGCCCTCCGGCGACGATCCGCAGTCCGGGGCCTCCGGCGATGGTTCCCAGTTCGGAGCCTCCGGCGACGATTCACGGTCCGGTTCCACAGAATCGGAGGGATCAGCAGAGGGAGCGGGGGCTACGTCCCTAACCGGAGCCGCCACCGAGGGTAGATGCCCGCCCGGACCCTCCCCTATAGTTTCAGGTTTGCGGCCGGGAGTCCGCACCTTTGGGTGGGGGGGTACTGTCACGCCCTGACCTTAGAGAGCCATTTTATTTCCCTATTTGGTTAGGTCAGGGTGTGATTTGGGGTGGGCATTCTATGTTATCTGTTTCTTTGTTTTTGGCCGAGTGTGGTTCCCTATCGTTGTCTCTGATTTGGAATCATACTTAGGCAGCCTTTTCCCCACCTGTGTTTTGTGGGTAGTTATTTTCTGTTTTGTATCTGTTACCTGACAGAACTGTTTGCTTTCGTTTTGTTACTTTGTTCGGGTGTTTCTTTGATCAATTAAATCATGAACACTTTCCACGCTGCGCTTTGGTCCACTCATTCCGACGAGAGCCGTAACAGACACTCACATCCTCTCTGTACACCACCAGGCTCTCACATTGCTGTACATCCATTGTTTTCTTTTTCCTCCCATTTAGATGCTGCTGCACTGTAGCTAGTAATATGGAAGCCATATACATCCTAAAAAAACTAACATATACACTGGTAGTAAAAGTACCCAATTGTCATACTTGAGTAAAAGCAAAGATACCTTACAGTTTGTTTTTGTTGCGATTGCTCACACACTTGTTGCGGAATTTGGCTCATTGTGTCAAGACTCTACACACAAGCCAAATAAGACACAACCCTTGGAGATGAACATCTCACTTCTATGTCAGAACGAAACTCTGCAATCAAAACCTAACAATCCTTATTCTAAATGGCATTTTTGCAACAAAATGATACGCACATGCACCATTTGAATGACTCAAAGCGGCAACAACACACTGATGTACTTTATACAAAACACTGTCTTTAGTACTTTGTATACCTTTTTGATGTTCTCATACAGGCTTCTGTGAAAGATGGTTCCAGTGCAGTACATCTACTCGCATTTTAATGAACGCAAAAATGGAAAGGCTTCAGAAAAAAATATGTTCACCTTATTTTTTTGCCAATGCAGGTTTTTACAACAACAACAAAACCACAAAGAAAAGTAGAATTACAGTATTCGATACAATATGTTACTGTAAACTCATGGAAACAAAAGTAATTACAGCCAATCACAATGCCAAGCTCTATACACCAATTGGCAACACCCACTTATCTCAGATGAGATCAGGGCCACATTGGTTGACCATGTGCTCAACCATGGATTGAGTATGAGGGAGGCTGGGCAGAGAGTTCAGCCCAACCTGAGCCGCTACACGGTTGCGTCTATCATCCATTCAGAAATGACAACCGGTCCATCTACACTTATGTTCTTTATGTACAGTGGCAAGAAAAGGGATGTGAACCCTTTGGAAATACCTGGAATTCTGCATAAATTGGTCATAAAATTTGATCTGATCTTCATCGAGGTCACAATAGACAAACAGTCTGCCTAAACTAATAACACACAAACAATTATATATTTTCATGTCTTTATTGAACACGCCATGTAAACATTCATAGTGCAGGGTGGGAAAACTTTGTGAACCCTTGGATTGAATAAACTGGTTGACCCTCCTTTGGCAGCAAACCAAACGTTTTCTGTAGTTGTGGATCAGACCTGCACAACGGTCAGGAGGAATTTCGGACCATTCCTCTTCACAAAACTGTTTCAGTTCAGCAATATTATTAGGATGTCTGGTGTGAACTGCTCTCTTGAGGTCATGCCACAGCATCTCAATCGGGTTGAGGTCAGGACTCTGATTGGGCCACTCCAGAAGGTGTATTTTCTTCTGTTGAAGCCATTCTGTTGTTGATTAACTTCTGTGTTTTGGGTCGTTGTCCTGTTGCATTATCCAACTTCTATTAATCTTCAATTGGCAGACAGATTGCCTGATGTTGGTGTGCTGTGCCTTTTTCCCCCACACATGGTGTTGTGTTTTCCTTCCAAACAACTCAACTGTAGTTTCATCTGTCCACAGGATATTTTGCCAGTAGCGCTGTGGAACCTCCAGGTGCACTTTCGCAGACTTCAGACGTGCAGCAATGTTGATTTTGGACAGCAATGGCTTTTTCCGTGGTGTCCTCCCATGAACACCATTCTTGTTTAGAGTTGTACGTATAGTAGACCCGTCAACAGAGATGTTAGCATTTTTCAGAGTCTTTAACTGACACTCTAGGATTCTTCTTAACCTCATTGAGCATTCTGTGCTGAGGTCTTGCAGTCATCTTTGCAGGACAGCCACTCCTAGGGAGAGTAGCAACAGTGCTGAACTTTCTCCATGTATAGACAATTTGTCTTACTGTGGACTGATGAACATCAAGGTTTTTAGGAGATACTTGTGTAACCCTTTTCAGCTTTATGCAAGTCAACAATTCTTAATCTTAGGTCTTCTGAGATCTCTTTTGTTCGAGACATGGCTCACATTGGGCAATGCTTCTTGTAAATAGCAAACTCAAATTTTGTGAGTTTTTTATAGGGCAGAGCAGCTCTAACCAACATCTCCAATCTCGTCTCATTGAGGGTTAGCTGACTCCTGACTCCCATTAGCTTTTGGAGAAGTCATTAGCCTAGGGGTTCACATACTTCTTCCAACCTACACTGTGAACGTTTAAATTATTTATTCAATACAACAAAAATACAATCATTTGTGTGTTATTAGTTTAAGTACACTATGTTTGTCTATTGTTGTGACTTAGATGAAGATCAGATCAAATTTGATGACCAATTTATGCAGAAATCCAGGTAATTCCAAAGGGACATACTTTTTCTTGCCACTGTGTATATTGTAGAATACTGCAGTCCGACATATCAGTAGGCCTGTGTTACTCCGTGATTGTTGGCCAATGTTACAGTAATATCATTTCATGTTGAAAGAAAATAGATTATTTTAGCTTACTGTAACCAATCATATCATATTTGTGGATCTTCTGCAGAACTGAGAGACGGCCAGACCATGGTGGAAGACACCTGCTGTTCACACCAGAACAGGAGACCGCTATTGTGAACATGGTGGTGGCAAACAATACCATTAGACTATGAGAAATCCAGAACCACATAATTGCAGACAACACAATATTCAATAACATTCACCAGGTGGGCTTGTCTACATTGGACAGTGTTTTTCGGCAAAACTCAGAGAGGGTTAAAGAACAGCGCCATGAATATGTGCAAGTAAGTACTCTACTGTGAATGTATTATCATATCAGCACTGTATATACACATTACAATACTGTAATCCAGTGTATTGTGCCTCACCATATTGACTGCTCTAGGTCTGTCACATATTGTCTGTTTCAGAGAGTCTTGGAGCTGGAAGCGGCTGCAATTCAGCACGTTTATATTTACATTGATGAGGCTGGCTTCTACCTAGCCAAAATAAGGGGACGGGGACAGAACATTATTGGCCACCGTGCCATTGTGAATGTCCCTGGACGGCGTGGAGGGAATATCACCATGTGCAGCCGTTAGCCAGCAAGGCGTCCTCCATCACCATGCCAACCTTGGTCCCTACAACACCGCCCTTCTCATCACAATCCTGGACACACTACATGGTATCCTCATTCCAGCCGAGCAGAGGGGTGGACCAGAGCAGACCACCTGGGACAACGTGAGTTTCCACTGGGCTGCTCTGGTCCGCAACTGGGTCATCAACCACCCACAATGTATTGTTCTATACCTCCCACCATATCCCCCATTCCTAAACCCAATTGAATAGTTTTTTTCGGCATGGCGATGGAAGGTGTATGACCGCCATCCCCTCGCACACATGCTTCTTCTTCAGGCAATGGAGGACGCATGAGGTGAAGTTGATGTGGGGGCTTTCGATCGCTGGATCCCTCACTCCAGAAGATTGTTTCCCCGCTGTTTAGCCAGGAAGAACATCGCTTGTGATGTAGATGAGGTGCTGTGACCAGACCAAAATAGGAGGCAGGATGTAGCCTCGTGTCTTTCTTACATTTTGCATGTGTTTTTGTCTTTGTGTTTAGAGTTTTGAAAGAATGAGCCACTTTCATTTTTACATTTTGTACAGAAAATCCTTTATCTTACTGAACGTTTGTCCTTTTGGGTACGGCAAGTGTTTAATACAAAACACAAGTGTTCAAAAATACAGAGGCTGAAGGAAACAGGTACAAAAGTCAAACGAGTCCTATATCAACATAACCTGAAAGGCCACTCAGCAAGGAAGAAGCCATTGCTCCAAAACCGCCATAAAAAAAACTGACTACGGTTTGCAACTGCACATGGGGACAAAGATCGTACTTTTTGGAGAAATGTCCTCTGGTCTGATGAAACAAAAATAGAACCTGTTTGGCCATAATGACCATCGTTATGTTTGGAGGAAAAAGGGGGAGGCTTGCAAGCCGAGGAACACCAACCCAATCGTGACGCACAGGGGTGGCTTAAGGACAACAAAATCAAGGTATTGGAGTGGCCATCACAGCCCTGACCTCAATCCTATAGAAAATATGTTGGCAGAACTGAAAAAGCATGGAGGCCTAAAAACCTGATTCAGTTACACCAACTCTGTCAGGAGGAATGGGCCAACATTCATCCAACTTATTGTGGGAAACTTGTGGAAGGCTACCCGAAACGTTTGACCCAAGTTAAACAATTTAAATGCAATGCTACCAAATACTAATAGAGTGTATGTAAACTTCTGACCCACTGGGAATGTGATGAAAGAAATAAAAGCTGAAATAAATCATTCTCTCTACTACTATTCTGACATTTCCCATTCTTAAAATAAAGTGGTGATCCTAACTGACGTAAGATAGGGAATTTTTACTCGTATTAAATGTCAGGAATTGTGAAAAACTGATTTTAAATGTATTTGGCTAAGGTGTATGGAAACTTCCGGCTTCAACTGTATATTTGCGTAGGTATACCTTACTGTAACAATCTTTTACAACAGTGTAACTACAGTGTAACACTGAAAATTCAAAAGGCATAAACCTTCTGGTGCGATATTCATAGTGTTTTGTGTTGAGCACATCCGTGTGTTGTTGGTTGGTAGACAGATCTAATCATTTGACGCGAGTGTGCCATTTTGATGCAAAAAAACAAACATTTTAGATCGAGAAAACAGTTTTGAATGCAGCGTTTGCTTTTGCTAGAGATTTACATTTTTGCGTTTGTGTTTTGGGAAAATGGGCCAAAGATTCAGCAAACGTGTGTAAACAGTTGTGGAAAACTGTAATGTATATGTAATTGCTCAAATATACTTAAGTATCAAAAGTAAATGTAAGACTACAAATCATTTAAAATGGCTTATATTAAGCAAACCAGATGTCATCCTCTTGTTTATTTACGGATATCCAGGGCACACTCAACACTCAGACATCATTTACAAACTAAGAATGTGCGTTCAGTGAGCCCACCAGATCAGAGGCAGTCGGGATGACCAGAGATGTTCTCTTTAAGTGAGGTGAATGGGCCATTTTAATGTCCTGCTAAGCATTCAAAATGTATCAAGTACTTTTGGGTGTAACGGAAAATGTCTGGAATAAAAAGTACATTCTTTTCTTAGGATTGTAGTGAAGTAAAAGTTGTCCAAAATATAAATAGTAACGTACAGATACCCCCAAAAATGTTTTACCTAAGTACTTTACACCACTGTACAGTACATATAATAGATATTTATGAAGATATGAGTCCTGAATATTTGTGAAGATTAAGTCAATAGATATAGCCTATAAATATATGAAATTCCTGGAAAAAAAAGACATTTCAAACGACACACTTTACAATATACTATGGGAGATGAATACTTAAGGAACCATAGATCAAGAGTTTGATTCTAGTATATTCAATAGTACCTTCCACTCACAAGGATCATAAAAACAGTCATACTTCATCACTTTATTTGAAAGGGTATACGACGGTCCCTTGTTATTGTAGAGCCCACAAAGGATTTGATCAAACACGTATTAGTATTCTTGAATCTTAATGAATGACCTATTGTTATTGAGATGTATTACATGAATGTTCATTTGAACATTATATTTGACGTCCGCCTTGAGGGGCAGTGTTAGGGGGATTCATTTCTAAAGGTTTCAACTGTATCGCATAGGTTTACAGAGATGGGTGTGGGTGTGTGCTTGCTTTAGTAATGGGCTTCTGAACGTGTGTGTGTGTGTGTGTGTGAGAGAGAGTGGGAGAGGGAGAGTTTTGTATTTCATGAATACAATTACAGGGCTGAGGAAGCCAATGATGGCTTGCCCATTGCGCACACACACACACACACTTGCGCACACACACACACACACACACACACACACACACACACACACACACACACACACACACACACACACACACACACACACACACACACACACACACACACACACACACACACACACACACACACTATCCTGGGGATATAGGTCAACCCGTTTGCACTGGATCCAGCTTTCTAGACCTTCTCTCTCATGAGACTGACTGCCTTCTCTCTCCCCATTGTCCATCAATTACTAGAAACCAGTTTTACCCAAATGGGCACATAAAACCCTTGATTGTTACAGCACATAAGTTACTGTAGCAGCTCCTGGGGCCAGGGGCCTTTGTGAGCCTTTGAAACGCAATACATATCTTTAATTATCGAGCTTACACTATCTCTCCACGTCCCTCATAACAGTAAAACACAATTCACAAACGCAAACAGTAGCATCTGCTTCATAGAATAACAAAACATGCCTTGAAGCTAGCTACCCCTCAGCACAGCACAAATATGTCAGCTCATTATGATGCGCACACACACACAAACACACACACAGGGGCTCTCTTTGGCAGCCGTCCCCCTTGTAATCTCCCCACAACGTGCCCCCCTTTCTCCCGCTTCACTGTTCTGTGTGATAGAATATCGATCGCTCGCCTCGGCGCGTCATTGAGGGGGGGAAAAGGGAGGGTATGGTCAGACATGCTCCAAGGTTGTTTCCTTGGCAACAGGAGGATGGGTCAGAGTGTTGCCATGGCTCCTAGGTCGCCGGGGTCAGGTGGTGGGGGAGGGGTCAGTGGGTCGGCCAAATCTGTTTGGGTGTTAGTTAATGGGTAAGGGATGTTGGGGTTGGGGAGAGCTTCTGCAATATTGCAGTGTTGGTAATGAATGTGTGGATACAGGGTGTGACACCGTCATGTACATATTACAGTGTAGGCACACACACACACTCACACACACACACACACACACACACACACACACACACACACAAACACAGGAAAATATAAACAGGATATGGATATGTCTGATTACATAGTTCAAAGTAGTCTGACGCATACAGATGTAGGATCTTAATTTGAGCCAGTTCGCTACAGCTGGAACATTTACCTGCAGCAACAGGAAGTTGCAATGGCCACACGTGATTTACAGTAAAAGCTTTGAGATCAAGCATCGGAACAGTATACAAATATCAGTTTATTTTCACAATGTAGTATTACAATCTCATTTGCATGCACAAAAGACTGAACCCCCCCCCGTCACTTTCGATGTTATGGTGATGCTAATGAAGTATAAGGGACTCGCACTCTCACTTCTCGTCGCTGTGGATTTTGGCTGAAGAGCTTTCATCAGTGTATGAGGACCATTTTCAGACACAAATGTGAAAGTTCACCGTCTTCACTGTGACTTCTTCTATTTCTAAAAGGGATGTGGTCCCGCTCCGTTCAATAGAGAGCACAGCACAGCGCAACCACTGCAAAATGGGATCCAAGTAAGGTTACTGTTCGGGGATGTGAAAGAGACAAGAGACACAGATCAAATGTGGATACTCAAAGTGGTTTAATCCTGATATGTAATAAGGGTGTGTACAAATATTTTGTAGGTTTACAAAATCAGGATTGTGGTTTGTCTTATGAGTACGAAAGGACATTAAATGGCACAAGGTGGAACCCTTCATTTGGACAGTAGGTATAAAAGGAATAGGGGATGCTGGGGGAACAAGCCAACATGGATAACAGGGTGAAATGCACGACAATCCATAGCTGCACAATTATATGCCCGCAATAATGACCCTGAGGATGGAAAAAAATGAATGAAAAAAAAAGCTATTCCTCTAAAGCTTTGATCATATACATACATAATGTATAATTTGCTTAGACACAGCAGAGTTTAGGTTTTTAGCATTGTACAGATACCAACACGCGTGGAGATAAATTCTCTGAAAACCTATTCCATCCTAAAATGGTTAAAAAATAAAATAATGTCAAATGCAACAGACAGAACCCTGGACAGCTACATTTTCTCGGATGACATCTAAGATTGAAGAGTGCTTTTTGTAGACTTAACGGAGGGGATAAATGAAAGCGCTCACTAATGTTGCCAGCCGTATGGGGTAAGTGAACCTACGAAATAGGACGATAAAGAGAGATAATCCATTCCATGCGTGAGGGTAAATGACAATCCATCTGTCTTCATACAATTAAACCCCAAACCATAGCAGTTCATACCTAGGACCTTATTCATTTAAAAAACAAGAACAGGTAACAAGTCGTGAAAAGTGCCCAGTTTCTCCAGCATCCTAATGATCACGATGCCGAGCATCGACACAGTTAGATTCGTCCAGTCAGATTGCAGAGAGGGTCTGCAGCCAGAAGATGGCACTGACAGTCCTAATCCCAAACCTCCTCTTGCTTTGAGACTCCGAGTAAGAACCTTGAACATCACCTGTTCATTCTCAGCCCCCCAGCGCTTTACATGATTCATTGTTCCAGGGTAATAACAGAGGAGTCATTGATGGAACTACATCGTAACAAGTGAAAGTAGGGAGTTACATAGTAGGACACGAACGGCTGTTCATTCCAAATGTAGGCTATAAGAGCTGCATAGTCGCTATTTAAATCATTGCACAAATATTGACTTATTACCAAGAAATTATACAAGGTGTTCCTCTGATAGACTTACTATCAGACCCTACATTTTTATATACAAACCTGAATCGTATACGAAGTACATTCTAATAGCTTCTCCACAAATCAAGACAGAAACTAAATAAGATTAACCGTTCAAAACCAAGGTTATTTGAGCCTTGAAAGCAACAAAGCAAGTTTTATATTTTTGATAATAAACGTATTTAAGTTGTATAGCCTACCCAACAATAGTCATAATTCATTAATTGGTCGCGTTCCCCTGCTCAGACGTTGAATGCATCAACCAATGGATGCATGCCACATCATCGACTGTGTCATCAACTGACAGATTACTAAAGCATATGATGGGGTTAGCTGATATGTCAAATACCTATCTAGGCGTTGTAAGATCTGGCAGGCATCTGCCATGCCTGGGCAGAGGAACCCACCCATTGTTTTGAATGCAGATATTGGGCATGTCCCTCTGACCAGGCGTTGCTTACGCATGCCAGATCTTACAACGCCTGGATAGGTATTTTACATATCTAGCCACATCATATGTTATGGCAATCAGGTGTCCAATGGCACAGTCAATGACATGGCACGCAACCATTGGTTGGAGCATACAAAGTCTGAGCAGGGGAACACGACCAATACCTGGCTGATTGCTCCAGATATGGTGATAGGATGTATATTTAAATGTCTGGAGCGCGCAGAGTGTCTCTTGAGCAACTTTTGCAAGGTGTATGACTGCTGGACTTTGGTTCGTCGGGCCAAAGTTTCTTCATTCAAAAACGAGAAGAAAGGTATTCATTACCACAGATTTAACTTTCTTTGTGTCGTTAGACAATTGTTCATGACAGTTTGCCAAATTAACCACCTGCTCTACCAAAATCTGCTCTACCAAAAGCTTAGTTTCCCCCTCAATTGACACCACAGACCAATTCAGATATATTTGACTTTTCTCTCAGTTGTGATGGTAGCCTAGCCTAAAATAATTGAATGTCTCCATTTTAAACTGTGTTCCGTATTTCTGTCTGTAGGTATGCTCCTAATCAGGCTATCACTGTTTGGAAAATGCAATTTGTTCACAAAAAAGGGAAAAAAGGTAATTGCACCACCATCTAACACTACATACTGTATATATACCACCATCTAACACTACATACTGTATATATACCACCATCTAACCCTACATACTGTATATATACCACCATCTAACCCTACATACTGTATATATACCACCATCTAACACTACATACTGTATATATACCACCATCTAACACTACATACTGTATATATACCACCATCTAACACTACATACTGTATATATACCACCATCTAACCATACATACTGTATATATACCACCATCTAACACTACATACTGTATATATACCACCATCTAACCATACATACTGTATATATACCACCATCTAACACTACATACTGTATATATACCACCATCTAACCCTACATACTGTATATATATCACCATCTAACACTACATACTGTATATATACCACCATCTAACCATACATACTGTATATATACCACCATCTAACCCTACATACTGTATATATACCACCATCTAACACTACATGCTGTATATATACCACCATCTAACCATACATACTGTATATATACCATCATCTAACCCTGCACACTGTATATATACCACCATCTAACACTACATACTGTATATATACCACCATCTAACCATACATACTGTATATATACCACCATCTAACCCTACATACTGTATATATACCACCATCTAACACTACATACTGTATATATACCACCATCTAACACTACATACTGTATATATACCACCATCTAACCATACATACTGTATATATACCACCATCTAACCCTACATACTGTATATATACCACCATCTAACCATACATACTGTATATATACCACCATCTAACCATACATACTGTATATATACCACCATCTAACACTCTACATACTGTATATATACCACCATCTAACCCTACATACTGTATATATACCACCATCTAACACTACATACTGTATATATACCACCATCTAACCATACATACTGTATATATACCACCATCTAACCCTACATACTGTATATATACCACCATCTAACACTACATACTGTATATATACCACCATCTAACATACATATATACCACCATCTAACCATACATACTATATATACCACCATCTAACACTACATACTGTATATATACCACCATCTAACACTACATACTGTATATATACCATCTAACACTGTATATATACCACCATCTAACACTACATACTGTATATATACCACCATCTAACACTACATACTGTATATATATATACCATCTAACACTACATACTGTATATATACCACCATCTACATACTGTATATATACCACCATCTAACCCTACATACTGTATATATACCACCATCATCTAACCACTACATACTGTATATATACCACCATCTAACCCTACATACTGTATATATACCACCATCTAACCCTACATACTGTATATATACCACCATCTAACACTACATACTGTATATATACCACCATCTAACCCTACATACTGTATATATACCACCATCTAACCCTACATACTGTATATATATATACCACCATCTAACCCTACATACTGTATATATACCACCATCTAACCCTACATACTGTATATATACCACCATCTAACCCTACATACTGTATATATACCACCACCATCTAACCCTACATACTGTATATATACCACCATCTAACCACTACATACTGTATATATACCACCATCTAACACTACATACTGTATATATACCACCATCTAACCCTACATACTGTATATATACCACCATCTAACACTACATACTGTATATATACCACCATCTAACCATACATACTGTATATATACCACATCTAACACTACATACTGTATATATACCACCATCTAACCCTACATACTGTATATATACCACCATCTAACCCTACATACTGTATATATACCACCATCTAACCATACATACTGTATATATACCAGCATCTAACCCTACATACTGTATATATACCACCATCTAACCATACATACTGTATATATACCACCATCTAACACTACATACTGTATATATACCACCATCTAACCATACTACATACTGTATATATACCACCATCTAACACTACATACTGTATATATACCACCATCTAACACTACATACTGTATATATACCACCATCTAACACTGTACATACTGTACTATATACCACCATCTAACCTACATACACACTCTAACCTTACATACTGTATATATACCATCATCTAACCCTGCACACTGTATATATACCACCATCTAACACTACATACTGTATATATACCACCATCTAACACTACATACTGTATATATACCACCATCTAACCTTACACACTGTATATATACCATCATCTAACCCTGCACACTGTATATATACCACCATCTAACACTACATACTGTATATATACCACCATCTAACACTACATACTGTATATATACCACCATCTAACCTTACATACTGTATATATACCATCATCTAACCCTGCACACTGTATATATACCACCATCTAACACTACATACTGTATATATACCACCATCTAACCCTACATACTGTATATATACCACCATCTAACCCTACATACTGTATATATACCACCATCTAACCCTACATACTGTATATATACCACCATCTAACCACTACATACTGTATATATACCACCATCTAACCCTACATACTGTATATATACCACCATCTAACCCTACATACTGTATATATACCACCATCTAACCCTACATACTGTATATATACCACCATCTAACCCTACATACTGTATATATACCACCATCTAACACTACATACTGTATATATACCACCATCTAACCCTACATACTGTATATATACCACCATCTAACCATCTACTGTACCACCATCTAACATACTACTGTATATATACCACCATCTAACACTACATACTGTATATATACCACCATCTAACCCTACATACTGTATATATACCACCATCTAACCCATACATACTGTATATATACCACCATCTAACCCTACATACTGTATATATACCACCATCTAACCATCTAACTACATACTGTATATATACCACCATCTAACCTAACACTACATACTGTATATATACCACCATCTAACACTACATACTGTATATATACCACCATCTAACCCTACATACTGTATATATACCACCATCTAACACTACATACTGTATATATACCACCATCTAACACTACATACTGTATATATACCACCATCTAACTATATATACCACCATCTAACACTACATACTGTATACATCTAACTACATACTGTATATATACCACCATCTAACCCTACATACTGTATATATACCACCATCTAACCCTACATACTGTATATATACCACCATCTAACACTACATACTGTATATATACCACCATCTAACCATACATACTGTATATATACCACCATCTAACACTACATACTGTATATATACCATCCATCTAACCCCATCTAACATACTGTATATATACCACCATCTAACACTACATACTGTATATATACCACCATCTAACCCTACATACTGTATATATACCACCATCTAACCCTACATACTGTATATATACCACCATCTAACACCACATACTGTATATATACCACCATCTAACCATACATACTGTATATATACCACCCACCATCTAACATACTAACACATACATACATACTGTATATATACCACCATCTAACACTACATACTGTATATATACCACCATCTAACACTACATACTGTATATATACCACCATCTAACACTACATACTGTATATATACCACCATCTAACACTACATACTGTATATATACCACCATCTAACCATACATACTGTATATATACCACCATCTAACCCTACATACTGTATATATACCACCATCTAACTCTACATACTGTATATATACCACCATCTAACCCTACATACTGTATATATACCACCATCTAACCCTACATACTGTATATATACCACCATCTAACACTACATACTGTATATATACCACCATCTAACCCTACATACTGTATATATACCACCATCTAACACTACATACTGTATATATACCACCATCTAACACTACATACTGTATATATACCACCATCTAACACTACATACTGTATATATACCACCATCTAACCACATACTGTATATATACCACCATCTAACATACTGTATATATACCACCATCTAACCCATACATACTGTATATATACCACCATCTAACCATACATACTGTATATATACCACCATCTAACCCTACATACTGTATATATACCACCATCTAACCCTACATACTGTATATATACCACCATCTAACACTACATACTGTATATATACCACCATCTAACCACTACATACTGTATATATACCACCATCTAACACTACATACTGTATATATACCACCATCTAACCTACATACATACTGTATATATACCACCATCTAACACTACATACTGTATATATACCACCATCTAACACTACATACTGTATATATACCACCATCTAACCTACATACTGTATATATACCACCATCTAACACTACATACTGTATATATACCACCATCTAACACTACATACTGTATATATACCACCATCTAACCATACATACTGTATATATACCACCATCTAACCACTACATACTGTATATATACCACCATCTAACCATACATACTGTATATATACCACCATCTAACATACTGTATCTACCATACATACTGTATATATACCACCATCTAACACTACATACTGTATATATACCACCATCTAACACTACATACTGTATATATACCACCATCTAACATACTGTATATATACCACCATCTAACATACATACTGTATATATACCACCATCTAACACCATACATACTGTATATATACCACCATCTAACCACTACATACTGTATACCACCATCTAACACTACATACTGTATATATACCACCATCTAACCCTACATACTGTATATATACCACCATCTAACACTCTACATACTGTATATATACCACCATCTAACACTACATACTGTATATATACCACCATCTAACCATACATACTGTATATATACCACCTAACATCTAATATA
Organism: Oncorhynchus tshawytscha; assembly: GCF_018296145.1. Classification (NCBI taxonomy): domain Eukaryota; kingdom Metazoa; phylum Chordata; class Actinopteri; order Salmoniformes; family Salmonidae; genus Oncorhynchus; species Oncorhynchus tshawytscha. The sequence goes on from NC_056441.1 coordinate 35,410,774, forward strand.
TACCACCATCTACATACTACTGTATATATACCACCATCTAACACTACATACTGTATATATACCACCATCTAACACTACATACTGTATATATACCACCATCTACACTGTATATATACTACATACATACTGTATATATACCACCATCTAACCACTACATACTGTATATATACCACCATCTAACCATACATACTGTATATATACCACCATCTAACCCTACATACTGTATATATACCACCATCTAACCACCATCTACATACTGTATATATACCACCATCTAACCCTACATACTGTATATATACCACCATCTAACACACCTGTATCTATACCACCATCTAACATACATACTGTATATATACCACCATCTAACACTACATACTGTATATATACCACCATCTAACATCTAATATACCACCATCTAACATACATACTGTATATATACCACCATCTAACCACTACATACTGTATATATACCACCATCTAACACTACTGTATATATACCACTCTAACCCTACATACTGTATATATACCACCATCTAACCTACATACTGTATATATACCACCATCTAACACTACATACTGTATATATACCACCATCTAACACTACATACTGTATATATACCACCATCTAACCCTACATACTGTATATATACCACCATCTAACCCTACATACTGTATATATACCACCATCTAACACTACATACTGTATATATACCACCATCTAACACTACATACTGTATATATACCACCATCTAACACTACATACTGTATATATACCACCATCTAACCCTACATACTGTATATATACCACCATCTAACACTACATACTGTATATATACCACCATCTAACCCTACATACTGTATATATACCACCATCTAACCTTACATACTGTATATATACCACATCTAACCCTACATACTGTATATATACCACCATCTAACACTACATACTGTATATATACCACCATCTAACCCTACATACTGTATATATACCACCATCTAACCATACATACTGTATATATACCACCATCTAACCATACATACTGTATATATACCACCATCTAACCCTACATACTGTATATATACCACCATCTAACCCATACTACATACTGTATATATACCACCATCTAACACTACATACTGTATATATACCACCATCTAACCTCACACTAACCATCTAACATACTGTATATATACCACCATCTAACACTACATACTGTATATATACCACCATCTAACCCTACATACTGTATATATACCACCATCTAACCATACATACTGTATATATACCACCATCTAACCCTACATACTGTATATATACCACCATCTAACCCTACATACTGTATATATACCACCATCTAACCATACATACTGTATATATACCACCATCTAACCTACATACTGTATATATACCACCATCTAACCCTACATACTGTATATATATACCACCATCTAACACTACATACTGTATATATACCACCATCTAACACTACATACTGTATATATACCACCATCTAACCCTACATACTGTATATATACCACCATCTAACCCTACATACTGTATATATACCACCATCTAACACTACATACTGTATATATACCACCATCTAACACTACATACTGTATATATACCACCATCTAACACTACATACTGTATATATACCTACTGTATATATACCATCTAAATACCGTAACCTACATACTGTATATATACCACCATCTAACACTACATACTGTATATATACCACCATCTAACACTACATACTGTATATATACCACCATCTAACCCTAACACTACATACTGTATATATACCACCATCTAACACTACATACTGTATATACTGTATATATACCACCATCTAACACTACATACTGTATATATACCACCATCTAACACTACATACTGTATATATACCACCATCTAACCCTACATACTGTATACATACTGTATATATACCACCATCTAACCACCATCTAACCTACATACTGTATATATACCACCATCTAACCATACATACTGTATATATACCACCATCTAACCATACATACTGTATATATACCACCATCTAACACATCTACATACTGTATATATACCACCATCTAACACTACATACTGTATATATACCACCATCTAACACTACATACTGTATATATACCACCATCTAACACTACATACTGTATATATACCACCATCTAACCCTACATACTGTATATATACCACCATCTAACCACTACATACTGTATATATACCACCATCTAACCCTACATACTGTATATATACCACCATCTAACCCTACATACTGTATATATACCACCATCTAACCACTACATACTGTATATATACCACCATCTAACCACCATACATACTGTATATATACCACCATCTAACCCTACATACTGTATATATACCACCATCTAACCCTACATACTGTATATATACCACCATCTAACCCTACATACTGTATATATACCACCATCTAACCCCTACATACTGTATATATACCACCATCTAACACTACATACTGTATATATACCACCATCTAACCATACATACTGTATATATACCACCATCTAACACTACATACTGTATATATACCACCATCTAACCATACATACTGTATATATACCACCATCTAACCCTACATACTGTATATATACCACCATCTAACCATACATACTGTATATATACCACCATCTAACCATACATACTGTATATATACCACCATCTAACACTACATACTGTATATATACCACCATCTAACCCTACATACTGTATATATATCTAACACCATCTAACACTACATACTGTATATATACCACCATCTAACCATACATACTGTATATATACCACCATCTAACCCTACATACTGTATATATACCACCATCTAACACTACATACTGTATATATACCACCATCTAACACTACATACTGTATATATACCACCATCTAACACTACATACTGTATATATACCACCATCTAACCCTACATACTGTATATATACCACCATCTAACCACTGTATATATACCACCATCTAACCATACTGTACATCTAACCATGTACATACTGTATATATACCACCATCTAACCTACATACTGTATATATACCACCATCTAACCATACATACTGTATATATACCACCATCTAACCTACATACTGTATATATACCACCATCTAACACTACATACTGTATATATACCACCATCTAACCCTACATACTGTATATATACCACCATCTAACCCTACATACTGTATATATACATATCTGTATATATACCACCATCTAACCCTACATACTGTATATATACCACCATCTAACCCTACATACTGTATATATACCACCATCTAACCTACATACTGTATATATACCACCATCTAACCATACATACTGTATATATACCACCATCTAACCCTACATACTGTATATATACCACCATCTAACCCTACATACTGTATATATACCACCATCTAACCCTACATACTGTATATATACCACCATCTAACCCTACATACTGTATATATCTACCACCATCTAACCCTACATACTGTATATATACCACCATCTAACACTACATACTGTATATATACCACCATCTAACCACTACATACTGTATATATACCACCATCTAACCCTACATACTGTATATATACCACCATCTAACCACTACATACTGTATATATACCACCATCTAACCCTACATACTGTATATATACCACCATCTAACCCTACATACTGTATATATATACCACCATCTAACACTACATACTGTATATATACCACCATCTAACCATACATACTGTATATATACCACCATCTAACACTACATACTGTACCACCATCTAACACTACATACTGTATATATACCACCATCTAACCACTACACATACTGTATATATACCACCATCTAACCACTACATACTGTATATATACCACCATCTAACCATACATACTGTATATATACCACCATCTAACACATACTGTATACTCTAACCATACATACTGTATATATACCACCATCTAACCATACATACATACTGTATATATACATACTGTATATATACCACCATCTAACACTACATACTAACCATACATACTGTATATATACCACCATCTAACCCTACATACTGTATATATACCACCATCTAACCCTACATACTGTATATATACCACCATCTAACACATACATACTGTATATATACCACCATCTAACACTACATACTGTATATATACCACCATCTAACACTACATACTGTATATATACCACCATCTAACACATACATACTGTATATATATATACCACCATCTAACCCTACATACTCTAACACTACATACTGTATATATACCACCATCTAACACTACATACTGTATATATACCACCATCTAACCATACATACTGTATATATACCACCATCTAACACTACATACTGTATATATACCACCATCTAACACTACATACTGTATATATACCACCATCTAACACTACATACTGTATATATACCACCATCTAACACTACATACTGTATATATACCACCATCTAACCCTACATACTGTATATATACCACCATCTAACCTACATACTGTATATATACCACCATCTAACACTACATACTGTATATATACCACCATCTAACCCTACATACTGTATATATACCACCATCTAACCCTACATACTGTATATATACCACCATCTAACCCTACATACTGTATATATACCACCATCTAACCCTACATACTGTATATATACCAACCATCTAACACTACATACTGTATATATACCACCATCTAACCATACATACTGTATATATACCAACCATCTAACACTACATACTGTATATATACCACCATCTAACCTACATACTGTATATATACCACCATCTAATCTAACCTACATACTGTATATATACCACCATCTAACCCATACATACATACTGTATATATACCACCATCTAACCCTACATACTGTATATATACCACCATCTAACCCTACATACTGTATATATACCACCATCTAACCCTACATACTGTATATATACCACCATCTAACACTACATACTGTATATATACCACCATCTAACCACTACATACTGTATATATACCATCTAACACTACATACTGTATATATACCACCATCTAACACTACATACTGTATATATACCACCATCTAACACTACATACTGTATATATACCACCATCTAACCACCATACATACTGTATATATACCACCATCTAACCCTACATACTGTATATATACCACCATCTAACCACCATACATACTGTATATATACCACCATCTAACCCTACATACTGTATATATACCACCATCTAACCCTACATACTGTATATATACCACCATCTAACCATACATACTGTATATATCTACCACCATCTAACCACTACATACTGTATATATATATCTAACACTACATACTAACCACCATCTAACATACATACTGTATATATACCACCATCTAACCCTACATACTGTATATATACCACCATCTAACCACTACATACTGTATATATACCACCATCTAACACTACATACTGTATATATACCACCATCTATACTGTATATATACCACCATCTAACATACATACTGTATATATACCACCATCTAACATACATACTGTATATATACCACCATCTAACCCTACATACTGTATATATACCACTAACATCTAACCCATACATACTGTATATATACCACCATCTAACCTACATACTGTATATATACCACCATCTAACCATACATACTGTATATATACCACCATCTAACCATACATACTGTATATATACCACCATCTAACCCTACATACTGTACATACTGTATATATACCACCATCTAACCCTACATACTGTATATATACCACCATCTAACACTACATACTGTATATATACCACCATCTAACCATACATACTGTATATATACCACCATCTAACACTACATACTGTATATATACCACCATCTAACCCTACATACTGTATATATACCACCATCTAACACTACATACTGTATATATACCACCATCTAACACTACATACTGTATATATACCACCATCTAACACTACATACTGTATATATACCACCATCTAACCCTACATACTGTATATATACCACCATCTAACACTACATACTGTATATATACCACCATCTAACCATACATACTGTATATATACCACCATCTAACACTACATACTGTATATATACCACCATCTAACCACTACATACTGTATATATACCACCATCTAACCTACACTACATACTGTATATATACCACCATCTAACCATACATACTGTATATATACCACCATCTAACACTACATACTGTATATATACCACCATCTAACCACTACATACTGTATATATACCACCATCTAACCCTACATACTGTATATATACCACCATCTAACCCTACATACTGTATATATACCACCATCTAACACTACATACTGTATATATACCACCATCTAACCCTATACTGTATATATACCACCATCTAACCCTACATACTGTATATATACCACCATCACCATACTGTATCTAACCATCTACATACTACTGTATATATACCACCATCTAACCCTACATACTGTATATATACCACCATCTAACCATACATACTGTATATATACCACCATCTAACCACATACATACTGTATATATACCACCATCTAACCATACATACTGTATATATATACCATCTAACCCTATCTAACCACCATACATACTGTATATATACCACCATCTAACACATACTGTATACTGTATATATACCACCATCTAACCTACATACTGTATATATACCACCATCTAACCATACATACTGTATATATACCACCATCTAACACTACATACATACTGTATATATACCACCATCTAACCCTACATACATACTGTATATATACCACCATCTAACACATACATACCACCATCTAACCACTACATACTGTATATATACCACCATCTAACACTACATACATACTGTATATATACCACCATCTAACCCTACATACTGTATATATACCACCATCTAACCCTACATACTGTATATATACCACCATCTCTAACACTACATACTGTATATACCACCATCTAACACCTACATACTGTATATATACCACCATCTAACACTACATACTGTATATATACCACCATCTAACACTACATACTGTATATATACCATCTAACCCTACCACCATCTAATATACCACCATCTAACACTACATACATACTGTATATATACCACCATCTAACCCTACATACTGTATATATACCACCATCTAACCTACATACTGTATATATACCACCATCTAACCATACATACTGTATATATACCACCATCTAACCCTACATACTGTATATATACCACCATCTAACCTACATACTGTAACCCTACATACTGTATATATACCACCATCTAACACTACATACTGTATATATACCACCATCTAACCTACATACTGTATATATACCACCATCTAACCATACATACATACTCTAACCATACATACTGTATATATACCACCATCTAACCACTACATACTGTATATATACCACCATCTAACCATACATACTGTATATATACCACCATCTAACACTACATACTGTATATATACCACCATCTAACACTACATACTGTATATATACCACCATCTAACCCTACATACTGTATATATACCACCATCTAACACTACATACTGTATATATACCACCATCTAACCATACATACTGTATATATACCACCATCTAACACTACATACACCATCTAACACTACATACTGTATATATACCACCATCTAACCCTACATACTGTATATATACCACCATCTAACCCTACATACTGTATATATACCACCATCTAACCCTACATACTGTATATATACCACCATCTAACCCTACATACTGTATATATACCACCATCTAACCCTACATACTGTATATATACACTAACACTACATACTGTATACTGTATATACCACCATCTAACCATACTGTATATATACCACCATCTACATACTGTATATATACCACCATCTAACCATACATACTGTATATATACCACCATCTAACCATACATACTGTATATATACCACCATCTAACCCTACATACTGTATATATACCACCATCTAACCCTACATACTGTATATATACCACCATCTAACCACCATACATACTGTATATATACCACCATCTAACACTACATACTGTATATATACCACCATCTAACCATACATACTGTATATATACCACCATCTAACCACCATCTAACCCTACATACTGTATATATACCACCATCTAACCCTACATACTGTATATATACCACCATCTAACCCTACATACTGTATATATATATCACCATCTAACCATACATACTGTATATATACCACCATCTAACCATACATACTGTATATATACCACCATCTAACCCTACATACTGTATATATACCACCATCTAACCCTACATACTGTATATATACCACCATATATCTAACCCCATCTAACACACACTGTATATACCATCTAACCCTACATCTAACCACCATCTAACCCGATACTGTATATACTGTATATATACCACCATCTAACCCTACATACTGTATATATACCACCATCTAACCCTACATACTGTATATATACCACCATCTAACCCTACATACTGTATATATACCATCATCTAACCTTACATACTGTATATATACCACCATCTAACCCTACACACTGTATATATACCACCATCTAACCCTACATACTGTATATATACCACCATCTAACCCTACATACTGTATATATATCTAACCACCATCTAACCCTACATACTGTATATATACCACCATCTAACCCTACACACTGTATATACCACCATAACCCTACACACTGTATATATACCATCATCTAACCCTACACACTGTATATACCACCATCTAACCCTACATACTGTATATATACCACCATCTAACCCTACATACTGTATATATACCACCATCTAACCCTACATACTGTATATATACCACCATCTAACCCTACATACTGTATATATACCACCATCTAACCCTACATACTGTATATATACTAACACCATCTATACCCTACATACTGTATATATACCACCATCTAACCCTACATACTGTCTAACCCTATATATACCACCATCTAACCCTACATACTGTATATATATAACCACCATCTAACCCTATATATACCACCATCTAACCCTACATACTGTATATACCACCATCTAACCCTACATACTGTATATATACCACCATCTAACCCTACATACTGTATATACCACCATCTAACCCTACATACTGTATATATACCACCATCTAACCCTACATACTGTATATATACCATCTAACCCTACATACTGTATATACCATCTAACCCTACATACTGTATATATACCACCATCTAACCCTAACCCTACACACTGTATATATACCACCATCTAACCCTACATACTGTATATATATACCACCATCTAACCCTACATACTGTATATACCACCATCTAACCCTACATACTGTATATACCACCATCTAACCCTACATACTGTATATATACCACCATCTAACCCTACATACTGTATATATACCACCATCTAACCCTACATACTGTATATATACCACCATCTAACCCTACATAACCCTGTATATATACCACCATCTAACCCTAACACTGTATATACCACCATCTAACCCTACACTGTATATATACCACCATCTAACCCTACATACTGTATATATACCACCATCTAACCCTACATACTGTATATATACCACCATCTAACCCCCTACATACTGTATATATACCCCATCTAACCCTACATACTGTATATATACCACCATCTAACACTACATACTGTATATATACCACCATCTAACCCTACATACTGTATATATACCACCACATCTAACCCCTACATACTGTATATATACCACCATCTAACCCTACATACTGTATATACCACCATCTAACCCTACATACTGTATATATATACCACCATCTAACCCTACATACTGTATATATACCACCATCTAACCCTACATACTGTATATATACCACCATCTAACCCTACATACTGTATATATACCACCATCTAACCCTACATACTGTATATACCCTACATATCTAACTAACCCTACATACTGTATATATACCACCATCTAACCCTACATACTGTATATATACCACCATCTAACCCTACATACTCTATATATACCACCATCTAAAATCAAATCAAATCAAATTTATTTATATAGCCCTTCGTACATCAGCTGATATCTCAAAGTGCTGTACAGAAACCCAGCCTAAAACCCCAAACAGCAAGCAATGCAGGTGTAGAAGCACGGTGGCTAGGAAAACTCCCTAGAAAGGCCAAAACCTAGGAAGAAACCTAGAGAGGAACCAGGCTATGTGGGGTGGCCAGTCCTCTTCTGGCTGTGCCGGGTAGAGATTATAACAGATCATGGCCAAGATGTTCAAATGTTCATAAATGACCAGCATGGTCGTATAATAATAAGGCAGAACAGTTGAAACTGGAGCAGCAGCACGGTCAGGTGGACTGGGGACAGCAAGGAGTCATCATGTCAGGTAGTCCTGGGGCATGGTCCTAGGGCTCAGGTCAGTTGAAACTGGAGCAGCAGCACGGCCAGGTGGACTGGGGACAGCAAGGAGTCATCATGTCAGGTAGTCCTGGGGCATGGTCCTAGGGCTCAGGTCCTCCGAGAGAGAGAAAGAGAGAAAGAGAGAATTAGAGCACGCACACCTAGATTCACACAGGACACCGAATAGGACAGGAGAGGTACTCCAGATATAACAAACTGACCCTAGCCCCGGACACATAAACTACTGCAGCATAAATACTGGAGGCTGAGACAGGAGGGGTCAGGAGACACTGTGGCCCCATCCGAGCACATCCCCGGACAGGGCCAAACAGGAAGGATATAACCCCACCCACTCTGCCAAAGCACAGCCCCCACACCACTAGAGGGATATCTTCAACCACCAACTTACCATCCTGAGACAAGGCCGAGTATAGCCCACAAAGATCTCCGCCATGGCACAACCTAAGGGAGGGCGCCAACCCAGACAGGATGACCACAACAGTGAATCAACCCACTCAGGTGACGCACCCCCTCCAGGGATGGCATGAGAGAGCCCCAGTAAGCCAGTGACTCAGCCCCTGTAATAGGGTTAGAGGCAGAGAATCCCAGTGGAAAGAGGGGAAACGGCCAGGCAGAGACAGCAAGGGCGGTTCGTTGCTCCAGAGCCTTTCCGTTCACCTTCCCACTCCTGGCCAGACTACACTCAATCATATGACCCACTGAAGAGAGAAGTCTTCAGTAAAGACTTAAAGGTTGAGACCGAGTTTGCGTCTCTGACATGGGTAGGCAGACCATTCCATAAAAATAGAGCTCTATAGGAGAAAGCCCTGCCTCCAGCTATTTGCTTAGAAATTCTAGGGACAATTAGGAGGCCTGCGTCTTGTGACCGTAGCGTACATGTAGGTATGTACGGCAGGACCAAATCAGAGAGATAGGTAGGAGCAAGCCCATGTAATGCTTTGTAGGTTAGCAGTAAAACCTTGAAATCAGCCCTTGCTTTGACAGGAAGCCAGTGTAGAGAGGCTAGCACTGGAGTAATATGATCAAATTTTTTGGTTCTAGTCAGGATTCTAGCAGCCGTATTTAGCACCAACTGAAGTTTATTTAGTGCTTTATCCGGGTAGCCGGAAAGTAGAGCATTGCAGTAGTCTAACCTAGAAGTGACAAAAGCATGGATTCATTTTTCTGCATCATTTTTGGACAGAAAGTTTCTGATTTTTGCAATGTTACGTAGATGGAAAAAGCTGTCCTTGAAGTGGTCTTGATATGTTCTTCAAAAGAGAGATCAGGGTCCAGAGTAACGCCGAGGTCCTTCACAGTTTTATTTGAGACGACTACAACCATTAAGATTAATTGTCAGATTCAACAGAAGATATCTTTGTTTCTTGGGACCTAGAACAAGCATCTCTGTTTTGTCTGAGTTTAAAAGTAGAAAGTTTGCAGCCATCCACTTCCTTATGTCTGAAACACATGCTTCTAGCAAGGGCAATTTTGGGGCTTCACCATGTTTCATTGAAATGTACAGCTGTGTGTCATCCGCATAGCAGTGAAAGTTAACATTATGTTTTCGAATAACATCCCCAAGAGGTAAAATATATAGTGAAAACAATAGTGGTCCTAAAACGGAACCTTGAGGAACACCGAAATTTACAGTTGATTTGTCAGAGGACAAACCATTCACAGAGACAAACTGATATCTTTCCGACAGACAAGATCTAAACCAGGCCAGAACTTGTCCGTGTAGACCAATTGGGGTTTCCAATCTCTCCAAAAGAAGGTGGTGATCGATGGTATCAAAAGCAGCACTAAGGTTTAGGAGCACGAGGACAGACGCAGAGCCTCGGACTGACGCCAATAAAAGGTGCAATCTCAGTGCTATGAGTGGGTCTAAAACTACATTGAAGCATATCGTATACATTGTTTGTCTGCAGGAAGGCAGTGAGTTGCTGCGAAACAGCTTTTTGATTTTTTTGAGAGAGAAATGGACGATTCGATATAGGCCAAGAGTTTTTTATATTTTCTGGGTCAAGGTTTGGCTTTTTCAAGAGAGGCTTTATTACTGCCACTTTTAGTGAGTTTGGTACACATCCGGTGGATAGAGAGCTGTTTATTATGTTCAACATAGGAGGGCCAAGCACAGGAAGCAGCTCTTTCAGTAGTTTAGTTGGAATAGGGTCCAGTATGCAGCTTGAAGGTTTAGAGGCCATGATTATTTTCATCATTGTGTCAAGAGATATAGTACTAAAACACTTGAGTGTCTCCTTTGATCCTAAGTCCTGGGAGAGTTGTGCAGACTCAGGACAACTGAGCTTTGAAGGAATACGCAGATTTAAAGAGGAGTCCGTAATTTGCTTTCTAATAATCATAATCTTTTCCTCAAAGAAGTTCATGAATTTATCACTGCTAAAGTGAAAGTCATCCTCTCTTGGGGAATGCTGCTTTTTAGTTAGCTTTGCGACAGTATCAAAAAGGAATTTCGGATTGTTCTTATTTTCCTCAATTAAGTTAGAAAAATAGGATGATCGAGCAGCAGTAAGGGCTCTACGGTACTGCACGGTACTGTCTTTCCAAGCTAGTCGAAAGACTTCCAGTTTGGTGTGGCGCCATTTCCGTTCCAATTTTCTGGAAGCTTGCTTCAGAGCTCGGGTATTTTCTGTGTACCAGGGAGCTAGTTTCTTATGAGAAATGTTTTTAGTTTTTAGGGGTGCAACTGCATCTAGGGTATTGCGCAAGGTTAAATTGAGTTCCTCAGTTAGGTGGTTAACTGATTTTTGTCCTCTGGCGTCCTTGGGTAGACAGAGGGAATCTGGAAGGACATCAAGGAATCTTTGTGTTGTCTGTGAATTTATAGCACAACTTTTGATGTTCCTTGGTTGGGATCTGAGCAGATTATTTGTTGCAATTGCAAACGTAATAAAATAGTGGTCCGATAGTCCAGGATTATGAGGAAAAACATTAAGATCCACAACATCTAACCCTACATACTGTATATATACCACCATATATATACCACCACCGACGAAACGTGTAGCGCCTGAGGCTAGCCTTCACACAAGAATTTGGTTCTGGGGTTCGAGAAGATCACAGGTGTATCCTAGGGAAGGTTATGTACTGAGCTGAAACGTCTGTTTTTCATATAGTTTCTCTCGTGAACCTGGACATGGCAGAAATTAACAATCTATAAAATATGCATTTGGCTATATATTAACCTACCTAGGCTATTTCCTATCACAGGCTTCATACTCCATTTTCAGTGGGCCTACCCCATCTTTTTGACATTGTTTATTTTTCATTTCAGAAATTCAATGTGTGAATGTCATATATTCAATTGGCACTGTCTCATATTCAATGCTGTAATAATTTGCTTATCTGGTTAAATGAATTCAAAGTAAATAAATCATAAGTACTGTATTGACATTCACATCATATTCTAGTCTTGAACTTTCATTATGCATGGTTATTGTTGAATGAAACCTTACTCTAAAGCTTAGGCCCACGTAGTGGTTGGGTCATAAGCTGATGACCATCACCTGCTGCCCCGGCTTTAATCTCCCTCTGTCCACACACACACACACACACACGTGCCCCCTTTCCCCCTTTCTCTCTGCAGAGCCGGCAACTCAGTCGTCATGGAAACAGCCAAGATGCCGAGTAAGAGCGAGAGGGAGGAAGAGGGCGAGATGGAGCACAAGAGCTGTAGAAAATGTAGCTGAAGTACATGTATATAATGTTTTTTTGAAGGCTACTTATGTATCTGGTGGTCCCCTTTTAACCCACCGGGTCTTAAACTGTGGCTGTTCAATGAAACTGCCTCAGTGGCTGTGCCCCCCCTCACACACACACAGCAAAACTCAACTTTCCTACATCTGCTTTTCCCTCAAGGCTGCTTCTCTCTCTCTCAAACCCCTTCCACACTCACACACGCACTGCTGTCTTATGTATTAGTTTCACCACTTTCACCACTTTCCTCTCTCACCTGCTTTCTCTCACTCTCTCTGTTTCTCTTTCTCTCTCTGAAAAAGCCAGATGGACAGAGGCCCTTTTATTCACAAGGGGCCTCATGCACGTGCCTCGGATAGAACACCTTAAAGCATTTAATTCATGAGACAGCCCCCCCTCCTTCCTTCCTTACAAGAGAGGCCCCAAACATCCTCCCTCACTCTAACTCTCTTACACACTCTCTCCCTCTCCTTTGACAGTGCAAAAGGCTAGACCAATCACTGATTTGCCATGCTGTTAGCTGGGAGAGGAGGGTGGCCCGTGTGTGTGTGTGTGTGGGGGGGGTTCTAGATGTATCCTCCCCACCAACATTGAATTGCAATCTGGCTATCTAAAAACTAAAAGTGAAGTTACTAGCTATATATACTCCCTCCCAAAGTGGAGCTCATATTTTACACCGTTGTATTGGAATAACTTCTTAATAACTTATCTTTTGACTCTTTTTTAACCTATTTGTAAGATTGTGCATTTTAACATTTTCATGAAGAGGTATTCCAAATACTGTGTGTTTTGTCTTTGTAGACCTATGTGGTGGTTGTATCAATCCATGTATACACACAGCTCAGTTTCTGTGTGTACTTTACAAAGATTCAGGTTATATATTTTAAGATGAAGGTTAGCTACCACATAGCAAACTATGGTGACTGAAAAAGAACAGAATGCTCTCCTGTATTTGTTATGGATTCAATTTTATAGACGTTCAGGGGCGTCCAGTTGAATCCAGAGACCTTCTCTGAAAATTGAAAAGATCTATCAATAGGAGCATGTAGTTAGAAAACATATATTAGACCGTATGAAATAGGCTACGCGTACAAGGTTCAGTTACTAGAACATTCCATTCCTGTAACACAGAAAATGCTTGATAATTTCATCATTTTCATCAACTGCTATCCATCAATATTGCAAAGAAGATCGACAATACGACAGAAGACCATGAGATATAAATGAGTTACCGCTATTTAGCTCAATGTGTATGCCTTTCTAACTATATATTTATCCTCATGTTACAATTCTGCCACTCTGAGCTGACATGTGACCTATGGCAACGCACAGAAGATGGTCAGTCAGCCATAATGTTGGGGGTAAACTGCCGCTGTAGGCCACTCATTTGGACACTGCCCACGCCATAGGTTCTGACCTGCAGGTGATCCACGCCACCATGGAGAGAGCACATTCCTCCCTACATCAACAAGGTTTTGTAAAGCTTGACATTTCACGAGGAAGGCTACCTGCATAATCGAAATGTATTCGATTGAAATAGATGCGGTTTTACTGGTAGAGAGAAGCTATTTAATGATGCCTCAAAGTCGCACTGACGGTCGAGGTGCCTTTGTCCCGGAAATTGGATTATTTACTGCCATTGAGACGTAATTGTTATCGAATGTGGCCAATATTTATTCTTGAGCACTCCAGATGACTTCGGTAAACATGAAAATAATAAGGCTCAACGAGCGGACCGGTGTGTTCGCGGATATCCAAGGCCGATACGCTGTCATGGGAAAATCAATGAACACACTGAGTTAATTATGAGAAATCAATTAAGAGGAGGGAATTGTCCCTTTAAAAGAGCCGCAGCCATTTATACATTGACAAAGACAGAGGAGAGGAAGCGACTCACTTGGCTCGTCTGTCCGCATGCAGTTCAAAGCTCCTATATCCTTCTCACCCGCGCGTCTACTGTACGTTCTCCCGGCTAAGTGAAGCACAATGAGAGGAACATGGGAATCCTGTGTCTGTTGTATGACACTTGGCAGTTGATTGAAACCTAATTAAACTTGTTCATGGTATTATTTAATGTCAATTGTTTCGTGTTCATTTGTTGGCAATGTGAACGCCATTATATTCTCTCTATGTCTCTCACACACACACGCACACGATCACATGCACAGTCATTACATTGGCGTAGGATTTACATATTATCACGACAGCTGTGATGTCAGAGAGACTAACACATATCATCTGAAATGTGCAGTGACCACAAGCCACTACTGTGTGCTCTAACACAGGTAGAACACACAGTAGTGGCTTGTGGTCACTACACATTTCAGAATAATTTCATTTCAAGCAGAAGCTATAGGCGGGTAATAAAATGGAAATCCTATCGGCCAAGGGTGTGCCCCACAAGGGCAATTGGATTTCACCCCTAATTAGAAACGGGGTAAATGTTTGCAGGGTTAATTAACATAGCCAGAAACACATTTGCACTTTTCATTTTACTCGCAAAAAACAATGCAAAGATTGAAGTCACTAATTCACAAATTCTTCAGGCTGTTTTTGTTTCTATTATTCTGATTATTGTTATTATTATTGTTATTAATACTACATGCCAAACATTTTTAATTTTAAAGGCCCATACATAGCGTAAAGCATTATACCTTCAGGCTTTAATAAAGTAAAGAGTTACCATTATTAGTATTAAAATTTAACTCATGTAAAAGCTACATGGTTGTAGATGAATTAACTGTGGACCTAATTTACATCCTTTGCTTCGATCTCAGTTTTATCCGGTTTACACATAGTCAGTGACGAGTTTGCGCCGCTAGACATTAGAAAAAGCTGACGTAAGTACACTTGGTTGAATATTAATTATAGAAATACAAATAAACCTAATGTGAGCGTTTTTTTAACCAACCCTATTGGAAGTTAGCCTGCTTCATGTATTTCGGCTGCTAAATTCATATTTGATAAACACATTTCAATGTTTCTGCATTTAAAATGTCTCAAGTAGACATGCCAAATTATGTTAATATTCATATTCATATTGTAGGCTACCGAAGTGTGCGTATGCTCACATGCAATTCGTCTTAGTAGCCCTATGAATTCATTATTAAAGTTCTCTAGCCAAATATAAAGGCAATGCGGTTTTATTTAAACAATTATTCATTGTATGAAGTGGGCTCTATTTTATTATCTCCGATTATTTTTTTTATTCCAGTAAATTGAAGATCCATTCTAAATAATATTGAATTAAAATGCAATGCAGTGTAGCTGTAGGCAACAGGCTATTTGTCATCGTGTATTCGTTCTGATCCAATGAATAGACGATTTGAATAAACTTGTCATGCACTTGGAAATGCGGCTTCATTGGTCAAGAGTTTGGCTCATGCCTATGAACGAGAATGTCCTTCATGACTCAGTTAGACGGATATAGAAAGAGAATGAGCATGCTTATCTTTTTACAAAGCAACACACGTAGTTAGTTGCTTCATGTTTTAACATTCATTTTGACACGGTTACATGTGGGAAAAGGTCAAACCTCATTGGGTTTAGTTGGAAATTACCGTCAAAGCATTTTCGAATTGTGTTTACATTGCTAATTATTTGCATATGAATATTGCCTCTGAATTATGTGGATTAATATACTGTATAGGTATGGTCGTTACTTTTGTCTTCTTCTTCAGTGTTGTAACGGTCGGAATGAAATGACAAACTGTTTCATCATTCTGCTGGAAATATATGATTTTCCAATCTACAACTGTGTCAAATGCATATAAACCAATTAGTAATATATATAATAATAACAATCGCCATATTAATAATCATCATAATATACAGATAATAATTAAATAATAATATAATACTGCTATTTGAATGATCATATTAATGCGTTACGGACATTTCATTTATAGCTTTAACATGCATGAAAATAACGTGCGTGCCCTTTATACAAGCTGTGAACCAACATTTTCGTATCTTGAAGTAGGCCTCTACTGAATGTAGGACAACCTATTGTCCCAGAAGTCAAGGTTTCTCAAGAACGACCGTACCGCAGAATAACTTAGATAGATCCTCAAAACCTAATACACGCATCGAGATATAGCCTTCCCACTGCAATAGAACTGCAGAAATAATGGGCCGACATTTAACACAAGGAAACATCAAAACCAAACCGGTAAATCATTTCTGAAACTATTTTTCTAGATTGACATGAATCTTTAAGCTTGCAGGAACCCACTAAATATCTAACTTGTCATGGTAGACGTGTTGTTATTCCCGAAAGAGGGTGTTTTTATGAGCATTGCCTGCTTCATACATGTTGGGAGAGCGTCTGTCACCTACCGCAGCCAGACCCAGCCCATTAGAGGGACCCGGTGTCAAAGGGCAGGTGGTCACTCTCGCGATTGACGACAGACCGCAACTGCAACGTAGGCAGGCAGCCTCTATCGCGTCCCCATTGTGCTATAACGACGCTTTGTGCTATGTGGACACTATACATTTTTGTATGGATTTTGTATTGTAGATATATGGTAGTTGAGTCGTGGCCTGAGGGAACACATCATGTAATATTTGAAATTGTTTATAACTGCCTTAATGTTGCTGGACCCCAGCGGATCCTTAGTAAATACAAATATAATTACTATCGGCACCACTAACGACTATAAATATTGACCTTGTTCAAGTTTATTTTACACGTAAATAAAGTATTTGGGGAAAGCTATTGCTCTTCAGTAAAGGAATATCCTACTGGAATAGTCAGCAAATGGGCAGCTTTTCCCAAAAGTATATGTTCGCCTACAAGGTAAATGTGTTTTGCTTTTATACATGAATTCTGCAGAATTTGAATCTTTGTCATTTATTTTGTACCATTTCATAATTTTATTTCTCATATACGCAAGGAGTTATGTTTAATAAGGGAGTTATCATGTTTAATAAGGGAGTTATCATGTTTAATAAGGGAGTTATCATGTTTAATACGGGAGAGATTCTGTTTAATAAGGGAGTGCTTTTGTTTAATAAGGGAGTTATCATGTTTAATAAGGGAGTTATCATGTTTAATAAGGGAGTTATGATGTTTAATAAGGGAGTTATCATGTTTAATAAGGGAGTTATCATGTTTAATACGGGAGAGATTCTGTTTAATAAGGGAGTGCTTTTGTTTAATAAGGGAGTGCTTTTGTTTAATAAGGGAGTTATTATGTTTAATAAGGGAGTTATCATGTTTAATACGGGAGATATTCTGTTTAATAAGGGAGTGCTTTTGTTTAATAAGGGAGCTATTATGTTTAATACGGAGTCATTTTGTTTAATAAGGGAGTTATTACGTTTAATAAGGGAGTTATTATGTTTAATACGGAGTCATTTTGTTTAATAAGGGAGTTATTACGTTTAATAAGGGAGTTATTATGTTTAATACGGGAGTGATTTTGTTTAATAAGGGAGTTATTACGTTTAAAAAGGAGTTATTATGTGTATAAACTCCCTAATAAACAGCTACATATAGCCTTAATTCTCGGCAGCATCCATATACTCAATGATTCTACAGTCGCTAGTGTTACTCGTTGAATCGTGGAAACACTATCAAGAGCAAAGTCAGATAAATATTTATAACCCGATGGAAAGATTTTGACATGGGCATTGGTTGTCAGACCACGAGTGGACTGGACGTGCGATAGTAAGCCACATTGAGTAGTCAATGTCCCTATGTCATGACTATTAGTATTAGTAACCAGAGGGTAATAGTGAAGCACCAGATATGACTTCTGACCAAAGAAAATGGCTGCCGCTGATAATCCACAGTGAGGAAATAATTCCGAATGAGAAATGGAAAGTCAATATTGTGTTAAACATCGATTTTAACAAGTAGCCCCATCTATACAAAGTGGTGAATAAATAATGTAGTATCTTGTACACACACACTATCTCAAACCCATAGCCACCACTGTCTGCAGGGTTCATTGTCCAGGTGATCAGGATGCAAGCAGGCGATCAAGCAGAGGGGGGGGGGTCAAGGTTCAATTTCATCCCAGACGGCTGACCTCATTCGACTGAGGCTGACCCCTGTGGTCAAGCTGCCGCTGGCAGGGGATGTGGAGTAGAGAGGGAGAGAGAGGGAGGAGGAAAGGGGTGAATATCTAACTTGCTCCCCCTGGACTGCTCCTGTAGCTCAGCCACTGGGGTGGTGTCACCACTTCCTCTCCCTCCCTCATTCAGTCCTCTCCATACTACATCCCTCGATCCCTTTCTGTGTGGCGAATTAACACTTGACCTTGACTGGTGTACCCCGGCCTACTCCCTCAACCCTGACCCTTCTCGCACCCCATACACCCGCTCTCTCAGCCCCTGACCCTTCTCACAGTCCTTTTTTAAACATTTGAATCATTTAGCAGACGCTCTTATCAAGAATGACTTACAGTACATTTGTGTACCTTTTCACACTCCACACACTCTTCATCCCTCAGCCCCTGACCCTCCTCACTCCATACACTCCTCATCCCTCAGCCCCTGACCCTCCTCACTCCACATACTCCTCATCTCTCAGCCCCTGACCCTTCTCACTCCACATACTCCTCATCCCTCAGCCCCTGACCCTCCTCACTCCACATACTCCTCAGCCCCTGACCCTCCTCACTTCACACACTCCTCATCCCTCAGCCCCTGACCCTTCTCACTCCACACACTCCTCATCCCTCAGCCCCTGACCCTTCTCACTCCACACACTCCTCATCCCTCAGCCCCTTACCCTCCTCACTCCACATACTCCTCATCCCTCAGCCCCTGACCCTCCTCACACACCCCACATCCCACAGTCCCTGACCCTCCTCACATCCACATCCTTCAGCCCCTGACCCTCCTCACTCCCCTCATCCCTCAGCTCCTGACCCACCTCACACCCCTCATTCCTCAGCCCCTGACTCTCCTCACACCCCTCAGGCCCTGACCCTCCTCACACCCCACACCCCTCATTCCTGACCCTCCTCACACCCCACACCTCACACCCCTGACCCTCCTCACACCCCACACCCCCTCATCCCCTACGGCTTTAACACATGAATTCCATCTTTATGACATATGTTCACTCTGCAGTAAAACACACTCACATACACATGTAACGGATGTGAAACAGCTATCTTAGTTAGTGGTGGTGCACGCTAAATAGCGTTTCAATCGGTGATGTCACTTGCTCTGAGACCTTGAAGTAGTAGTTCCCCTTGCTCTGCAAGGGCTGCAGCTTTTGTGGAGCGATGGGTAACGATGCTTCGTGGGTGACTGTTGTTGATGTGTGCAGAGGGTCCCTGGTTCGTACCCGGGTATGGGCGAGGGGACGGTCTAAAGTTATACTGTTACACACACACTTTTCAGACTGCTACAGTTGCTGGTCGTCAGATTAGGAGTTTTGATTCTGTGGCGATAATTGAATGGCGTAAAAACTCACAATTTTTCTAAACTCACAATTCTATTGGTTGCTCACTGTTGTTATATTATCCTTTCAAAATACTTTTTAAAAAAAATGTAAATTCACAATTACTCCCTTTACTGAAAAACGGTTAAGATTGAGCAAGACGCATGTTGAGTCGAACACGTGCCCTCTAGACCCCCTTTGACACACCCACATCTCTGTAGTATACTAGTGGGGAGTCCCCTCCCAGTCACACCACTGGAGGTAGAGGTTTTCCATTGTCGACACAGAAGGCCCAGACTCGTTTGTCTGTCAAAAGAGTTGACACAACCAGGATATTTTTGGGGGGCTGATTCTCTTGGCACGGGGACTGCAGTGCAGTGAGAGACCACTGTCAAATGGATGGCGCCAGCGAGCGCCTGCCTCTCTCTCTTAACTTCCCCACCAATCTCACCAGCCCAGGGGTACAAATAGAAAGGTAAAGGGGGGCGGTTTTGGAGGGGTGAGCCAATGATGAAAGGAGGGTGGAAATACGCCTCTCACGAAGCACTTGTCTTGATATCCCCCCTCTCCCTCCCAAAACACCCCTCTCTCTTTTTCTACCTCAATTTTGACTCGAATCCCTTCCTACTCCCCTGCATATGTTCCTTAATCCCAAATGTGTAGGACCCCCAGTCTCCCTTCTTTGTGCCTGTAATTCCGTAACCTCCCTTGATTCCTCTCTGGGCTGGACTCTGGCTCTCTCTCTTATCACTGCCCAACACTCTCAGCATGTCCTGTCCATGCCTCTCCCCATTCCTCACAGCACCTCGTCATCTCTGCTTTTTTTAAAAAATCTCTCTTTCTCTGACAAATTTCAGTTTCCTTCCATTTCTCTCTCGCGCTGTTGTCGTTCTCTCTCGCCGTTTTTGCGGTTGCTAGAACACGTTTGTACGCGCTGGTTCATGGTCGCACACACACACACACACACACAGCACACACACTTTATCCCTCCCCTGTGCTTTCCTATTGTCGAACAGAATTCCCATAGCTTTTGTCAAGCGATGCTCGAACACGTTAAGTCATGTTATTTTAAAGCCCCTTGTCAATGGATTTACTTGGAAAGTATCTCGCCCTATCAAAGGAGAAAAGGAAATAACAGAATAAGCACAATAAATCTATTTTTTTTAAATTGTATACCGTTCCCTATACCCGGCTGGTGTACTGCCTCTCACCAACACTCTTAAAATACCTGCTTGCGTTCTAATTAACATCCTCGTCCAAAAACAAATCAAGATGCTACGGTGCCTCAGCAGGGTCATTAAATCCTGTGAGTGGATGTCTCTTAATCCGATGTACAGACATAATGTTCTGAGACTACCATTCTGAGGTAGAAGCAATTGCACCCCATTTTCTCTCTGAACAGGGTGTTCGATGCTGAGTGCATTTATTTCTACAGTGGAATGCTGACAGTGGAGAGGAACTGGACGCTGGCCCTCTTCCGTTTTTATAGCCGAAAATGATGTGCCCCTATGTTTGTCTATTGTACATGCATTAATAGACATGAACATACCTATGTATAACAAGCAATATACATTTTTGTCAATTGTATTCAAATAATACAGGTATAATACGCTATGAGGTGGTTATTATAGTGTGCTGTAAGACTTAATAATCCCATATAATGTTTTATTCATCTCCTAATGATCTTGACTAAATAACAACTATTTTGAATCTGTTGAAAATGTCATTGACATCCATATAATAAACAATATAAAAGGTTTAACTAAGTGAATTTTATTGAACTGGCTGGATATGTTCTGGCCATTGACGGTTAGTTGTCAATATCAGGATTCCATATAAAACGTAAAAAAATAATTGAACTAAGTGAATACATTCTAAACAGGCTGAACTCAATTTATGTCATTCGTATTACTCTTTAAAAAAAATCCGAAATAGACTGTTTAGTCTGCACAAGGTGCAGTGTTTTCATGAAATTATTTCTATAGTTGTTATTGAACCTTTTGCTCATGTGTTTGTGTTTGTATTTAGGCCTTTATTCAGTCTTTCTCTGTCTGTGTCTCTCTCTGTGTCTCTGTCTGTGTCTCTGTCTCTGGCTGTGTCTCTCTCTGTGTCTCTGTCTCTGTCTGTGTCTCTGGCTGTGTCTCTCTCTGTGTCTCTGTCTGTGTCTCTGTGTCTCTGTCTGTGTCTCTGTCTCTGGCTGTGTCTCTCTCTGTGTCTCTGTCTCTGTCTGTGTCTCTGGCTGTGTCTCTCTCTGTGTCTCTGTCTCTGTCTCTGTCTCTCTCTGTGTCTCTGTCTGTGTCTCTGTCTCTGGCTGTGTCTCTCTCCGTGTCTCTGTCTGTGTCTCTGTCTCTGGCTGTGTCTCTCTCGGTGTCTCTGTCTCTGTCTGTGTCTCTGTCTCTGTCTGTGTCTCTGGCTGTGTCTCTCTCTGTGTCTCTGTCTCTGTCTCTGTCTGTGTCTCTCTCTGTGTCTCTCTCAGTGTCTCTGTCGGTGTCTCTGTCTGTGTCTCTCTCTGTGTCTCTCTCTGTGTCTCTGTCGGTGTCTCTGTCTGTGTCTCTGTCTTCTTTTCTCGCTTTCTCTTTTCCTCTTTCTCTCTGTGTGTGGATCTGATTAAAATACCTATGGGTTCAGCTAGGTATCAGGGTATGGACGTGATTATGCAAGTGTGTGTGTGTGTGTGTATGGGGGCGAGTGTCATATCGATAGGTTAATAGCCCCAGTGTCAGATTCAATAACTCCCTGATTAGTTGTCAGTTCACTAATCCACCAACAAGTGAGGAGTTATTGGCCTCACCATTGATTTTTGCACCACAAGTAATGCCAGGGAAAGCTGGGGTTCGGCAGGGGGTGTAACTATTGATTGACCCCAAATAAACCCTGCACGCCCCCCTTTCACCCACCCCGCGGCACCTCTCTCTACTTTCCTGATTGGATACTAGTAGATACTATGGCGGAAAGCCGGAACCCTATTGGTTGGTCATAGCGTTTGGGGTGTAATAACTGATGATGTATTAGTTGGACGTGTTGATTGACAGATGGACTCACATGGTCACACATGGATGAGTGACCCTTCATTTGGCCATCTGATGGACCGTTGAGCCAACTGGCCATGCTGACCAAGCAACACTCAGCAGGCAGACGCCACTTTATTCACACAGTGACCGTTAATTAAAGGAGTGAACGACCACCATTTTGTTTTTGTTTTCTCTGAAGATCCCCTTGAGCAGCGGTACGGCGTTTTTTTGTTGTTTTCATTTGAGAGCCCAACGACTGCTACATGTTGTGAAACATCTTGAGTAAATTGAATCTCTCAGTCCTTAAAAGACGTCTCTTTTATTGACAATGTCCTCGTTTCTCTCATATGGATACTTCTGTTCTTCTCACCACCTCTCTATTCTGTTCTTCTCACCACCTCTCTATTCTATTCTTCTCACCACCTCTCTATTCTGTTCTTCTCACAACCTCTCTATTCTGTTCTTCTCACCATCTCTCTATTCTGTTCTTCTCTCTTCTGTTCTTCTCACCATTCTCCAATCTGTTCTTCCCACCACCTCTCCATTCTGTTCTTCTCACCATTCTCCAATCTGTTCTTCCCACCACCTCTCCATTCTGTTCTTCTCACCATTCTCCAATCTGTTCTTCCCACCACCTCTCCATTCTGTTCTTCTCACCATTCTCCAATCTGTTCTTCCCACCACCTCTCCATTCTGTTCTTCTCACCACCTCTATTCTGTTCTTCGCACAACCTCTCTATTCTGTTCTTCTCTCAACCTCTCTATTCTGTTCTTCTCACCACCTCTATTCTGTTCTTCTCACAACCTCTCTATTCTGTTCTTCTCACCATCTCTCTATTCTGTTCTTCTCTCTTCTGTTCTTCTCACCATTCTCCAATCTGTTCTTCCCACCACCTCTCCATTCTGTTCTTCTCACCACCACTATTCTGTTCTTCTCTCCACCTCTCTTCTGTTCTTTTCACCATATCTCTCTTCTGTTCTTCTCACCACCTCTCTATTCTGTTCTTCTCACCATCTCTCTCTTCTGTTCTTCTCACCACCTCTCTATTCTGTTCTTCTCACCATCTCTCTCTTCTGTTCTTTTCACCATCTCTCTATTCTGTTCTTCTCTCGATCTCTATTCTGTTCTTCTCTCAATCTCTATTCTGTTCTTCTCACCACCTCTCTATTCTGTTCTTCTCACCACCTCTCTATTCTGTTCTTCTCACCACCTCTCTATTCTGTTCTTCTCACCACCTCTCTATTCTGTTCTTCTCTCTTCTGTTCTTCTCACCATTCTCCAATCTGTTCTTCCCACCACCTCTCCATTCTGTTCTTCTCACCATTCTCCAATCTGTTCTTCCCACCACCTCTCCATTCTGTTCTTCTCACCATTCTCCAATCTGTTCTTCCCACCACCTCTCCATTCTGTTCTTCTCACCATTCTCCAATCTGTTCTTCTCACCACCTCTCTATTCTGTTCTTCTCACCACCTCTCTATTCTGTTCTTCTCACCACCTCTCTATTCTGTTCTTCTCACCACCTCTCTATTCTGTTCTTCTCACCATCTCTCTATTCTGTTCTTCTCTCTATTCTGTTCTTCTCACCACCTCTCTATTCTGTTCTTCTCTCCACCTCTCTATTCTGTTCTTCTCTCTATTCTGTTCTTCTCTACATCTCTCTATTCTATTCTTCTCTCTATTCTGTTCTTCTCTACATCTCTCTATTCTATTCTTCTCTCTATTCTGTTCTTCTCTACATCTCTCTATTCTATTCTTCTCTCTATTCTGTTCTCTCCATTTCTCTATTCTGTTCTTCTCTCCATCTCTCTATTCCCCCTCCTTCATTCCTCACTCAACATGTCCTTCCTCTCCTTCCTCTCTCCTTTCACTCTAACAGATTCCCAACAGTACTCTCATCTTATCTCTCTCCCCCCTCTCTCTGTGTAAGCAAGAGAGAGGTTGTTAAACATTTTTCTTCTCTCTTAATTGTTTTGACTTGTGCCACTGGCATCCCGATTAGGGCTCATTGATTTCCCAGTGCTAAGTGCATTGATTCCTACATTTCTTATTGATCCTGGTTCTAAATCTACCCACACACACAGTCTCAGTGCACATGGCCACAGCACAGAGTGAATGAGAGTGAATGAGAGAGAGAGTGACAGAGAGAGAGAGAGAGAGAGAGAGAGAGAGAGAGAGTGAAACAGAGGGAGTGCAAGTGATAGAGGAGAGAGGTTAGAGAGAGTAGGTGACCCGATTACATACAGTAGAATGAAAATAACTTGTCTGTGTTTAAATGAGATTCATGTTAAGAGTGGATACGAGAGAAAGATTTCAGAGGAAAATACCACACACACACACTTTCGCCCATAGCTACGGTCTCTGACCAGATTGAGCAATAGTGTCTCTTATCCCCTGAGAGTAGCTAAGGCTCTCAAACCGCCCGCCCTCCACAATGGCTGTGATCGAGGGGGGGGGGGTCTACTCCCTGTGCAGGCCAGTCTGCATGTCATTGCATTAGATGGGGCCGTGATGCTCTGTTAGCACTAAGCTATTTGGACCCCCGGCTCACAGGACTCGGCATAGGCTCCGGCAGCATAAAGGCTCCACCAGGTGTGGCCACTAAAAGTCCCTTTTACATGTCTTCAATCCATTACACCCCAACACGGGGATGAAAAAGGATGCGGAATATGTGTGAAATGTAGACTGGGGTGGAGGGAAGCGTGAGAGAAAACAGTCTCAATAAGAATAAGAATGTGTGTGTGACTGTGAAATACGGATGTGCTCAGAATATGTATGAAATTACTTGGACAGTTAAGTTGGACAGTTTAAATTAAGGACAAGAACAGCAGGCTATGTGTGAAAGGAAGGCCGAGCCAAAGCCCACATTTGACACACATCCTTACTATGACTTTGCCATGTATTCCATTGCATCAGCTGAGCTTGCAACCTGTCAGTATGGGTGCTGGTGTGCTTATGGCGTTGCTGCGGCGATGATCATGCTACTTCTGCCGTATTGACTGCTAACGTTTTACGGCCATGTTTATTTGTCTTCCCGCCGGTGTAGGTATAATAACGGACGCGTAGGGTGACTATTGGCAGGGGCCGGATGGGCTATTGACAACGTGTCAGCATTGATCATTTAGTCAAAGCTGCAAGGACAGCGAGACGGAGAGAGCGAAAGAGAGGGAGCGAGAGAGAGACAGAGACAGCGAGAGAGCGAGATCCTGGTAGATAAAATGTCAAAAGGACAGATAAGAAGGAAATGACGAGAGCTTGAGATGTATAATTGAATTGTTTTACTTAGAAACTGTGCGTGTGTGTGTGAGTCAGGGACAATAGAGCTCTGTTTCTCTGTATTAGGGGCTTGTTAGAGTAGCGAACGAGGTGGTGATATAATTGTAAGCTGGTATTGATTGGGGGCGCCTTGTTATTGATGAGAGAGAATTTAATTCGGCCAACTCGTTTGTCAACATGACATTGCCATTTAATAATGAACTCTTTCTCTCACACACAGGCATGAGCAGTGTGTGGGCCAAATCACTGGGGAAGCCAAGCCCCACAAAAAAAGCCATATTGCAACCTATATTCTGTGATAATTGTGTTGTTTTCTCTATAACCTGTTAGTTCATATGTCATGTGACCGTGATATATAGGCCTAAAGGCCAAGACAATAAGAAGACACAGTCGCAGAATAAATTCAACCACACCTTTGTTTCGTCACAAAACCGGAGAGCAACATCTGTCTGGTGAAGTCCACAAAGCATGTTGCCTGTAACAAACATGACCTACAGCATGGTCAAGTAAGTTAACGTTTCCCACATTTTCGGACTACTAAACAACTATTGATTTAGAACCACGGAGACTTACCACAAGTCGCAAAGAAAACAGGAGCTGCTTCCACTATTCCAGCACCATTTCAACTTCAACATCGTCAAATCACCTCATGCTTAATCTAATACAATTTTGTCCAATCAATGTAGGCTAAATATGATGCTAAATATGATGTGTGGGTGTGTGTGTGCAAGTAGAAAAAACATGTTGACTCGCCCTACTTGTAGAGAAACGTCAACGCCATCCTCATCGATTTCATGTTGACAGAATGGTGTATCTCTGTCATACAGTACACACTTTTATTTTTTGTTGTCTTAGGCTACCTGGCTAAAATGTTTACTCGCTAGCCTAACTTCCATTAATGGGGAACGTTAGCTAGTTAACACTAGCCTACTACATCTAGGTACGTATTGAACTTCCATCCTCTCAGGCAAGGTGCACAACAATGTAGGAATTAATGGTTGGATCAGAATCCCCGTTATAATCATTGGCCAGTACAGAGAATTAAGTAAAACCACAAGTCCAAATCCCTGTCTCCATCCATGGCTTATTTAGGAAAGGGACTATTTTAGCTAGCTAGCCACCGGAGGACAACAACACAACGAGATGCAACAATTCAAGTTGTTTCTGTCAATTATCTATTTCTCTTGATGCAATGTGATAGGAGTGAAGCCAAATCCAAACTGGCTTCCCTTGACACTGTTTGTTTTGGTGCGCCAGGACCATTCACAGTTGAACTCACTCAGTCTCGCTCAGCTCAATACTGATGGGCTATTATGCCAAATGCTCGATGGCTTCCCTTGCGTTCAATGCTACGGGCAGCTACAACGTCAACATATTTATGACCAGACAGCATCTGATAGATGGCCTACACATACAGAGGGGCTCTGTTTCGCTCGCTCGGATGCTTTCTCTGGTGAAATACATTTAGCCTCTTGCAAATTGATGGAAAACTATGAAAACACAGAGAGGTGAAAGATAAATTATTGGAGTGTTTTTCTTTCTTTCTTGGGGAAGCTTGGCTTCCCTTGGCTTCCCTTGCGCGCGCGCACACACACACACACACACACACACACACACATCGTCATTACATTCTCACAAAACTAACAAATATACATATAAATATGCATATAAAATAGCTGAAAAAAGAGTAGCAAGTTTTTCTATGTGCCAAAATATTAATTCACAGATTTTTATATATTTTTTCATTTTAGTCATTTAGCAGACACTTTTATCCAGAGAGACTTACAGGAGCAATTAGGGGGGAGTGCCTTGCTCAAAGGCACATTGACAGAGCCTTGGAATTCAAACCAGCAAACTTTCAGTTACTGGCCCAACGCTCTAACTGCTAGGCTACCTGCCGCCTATAATAAACATATATATTTTTAAATAATTTAAACCAGAATACTTAACATTGCATATTGGGATTCAGTGTCATATATCATCTTGATATGATTTCAAATAAATAGATTATGGAGAAGAATAGTCACATGGTGGTGATGAAGATGATGATTATGATGATAGGCTACACATGCCTATATGTTCACTCACCTTATACAATAGCATGCATTGTCTGCATTGCCCAAGCTCTTTCTTCCATGATGTGAAAATGATCTGGCACAAAAGCAGACGGTTTCCCCTGCGAGCAACCAGCGTTTACTGAGCCTGGGCCAGCTAGCCGACTCCGGGAGTGTGAAAGAGAAGGCTGAAGGCAGGAAACATACTGTGGTCTACTACTCTGCTGTAGCCTGTGTGTGTGTGTGTCTAGTTCAACCTGCTTTAGTTTGTATGATGTTGACAGACCGTCTGTAGACAGGATTAGCAGGTGTGCCCAAATTACAGGAGTTTCAGTGGACCACTGCTTGGCTTCTTTCAGGCCAACATGGTCTCAGAGAATTTTGTATTATTCTGTACGTATATCCGCAACACTCCATTTAGTAGGATATGTTACGTTTCATATGGTATGTATTAATCCGTCATCCATTTCGTATGACATGTTACAAATGACAATTTGTATGATATGTTACGAATGGCAATATGTACAATACAGTGCCTTCAGAAATGATTCATACCCCTTGACTTATTCCACATTTTGTTGTGTTACATTCTAAATGGATTAAATTGACTTTTGTCTACCCCATAATGACAAAGTGAAAACATGTTTTTAGAAATGTTTACAAATGCGTGAAATACAGAAATATCTAATTTACATAATT
The DNA here is from genome assembly GCF_018296145.1 of Oncorhynchus tshawytscha. Classification (NCBI taxonomy): domain Eukaryota; kingdom Metazoa; phylum Chordata; class Actinopteri; order Salmoniformes; family Salmonidae; genus Oncorhynchus; species Oncorhynchus tshawytscha. The sequence goes on from NC_056441.1 coordinate 35,441,542, forward strand.
ATGCACACCCCTGAGTCAATACTTGCTAGAATCACCTTTGGCAGCGATTACAGCTTTGAACAACTGGATTGTACAATATTTGCACATTCTTCTTCTTAAAATTCTTCATGATCTGTCAAGTTGGTTGTGGATCATTGCTAGACAGCCATTTTCAAGTCTTGTTATAGATTTTCAAGCTGATTTAAGTCAAAATTGTAACTATGCCACTCAGGAACATTCAATGTTGTCTTGGTAAGCAACTCTTTTTGGCCTTTGTTTTAGATGATTGTCTTGCTGAAAGGTGAATTGTCTCCCAAACCAGGTTTCCCTCTAGGATTTGTTTGTGTGCTGAACTCTATCACGTTTCTTTTTATCTACAAAAAAAACTCCCTAGCATAACCAAAACATGATGCTGCCACCACCATGCTTAAAAATGATACGGTTGGTACTCAGTGATGTGTTGTTTTGGATTTGCCCTAAACATAACGCTTTGTATTCTGGACATAAAGTTCATTTCTTTGCCAATTTTGTTTGCAGTTTTACTTTAGTACCTTATTTCAAATAGGAGGCACGTTTTGAAGAGGAAAAAAAAAAAATCTGTACTGGCTTCTTTCTTTTCAATATGTCATTTAGGTTAGTGTTGTGGAGTAACTACAATGTTGTTGATCTATCCTCAGTTTCATCCTGTCACATCCATTAAACTCTGTAACTGTTTTGAAGTCGCTATTGGCCTCATGGTGAAATCCCCGAGCGGTTTCCTTCCTCTCCGGCAACTGAGTTAGGAAGGACGCCTGTATCTTTGTAGTGATTGGGTGTATTGATACACTATCCAAAGTATAATTAACAACTTCATCATGTTCAAAGGGATATTCAATGTATGCTTTTTTTACCAGTAGGTGCCCTTCTTTGCGAGGCATTGGAGAACTTCCCAAGTTAACTATGTTATGTCTAGTCTGAGACCAGTCTGTTCAGGCCTGTGTGTGGGGGATGTTCTCTGATATCAAATCAAATCAAATTGTATTTGTCACATGCGCAGAATACAACAGGTTTAGACCTTACAGTGAAATGCTTACTTACAAGCCCTTCATCAACAATGCAGTTTTAAGAACATACCTAAAAATGTAAAAAAGTAAGAGTTAAGAATAACAAATCATTAAAGAGCAGCAATAAATAACAATAGCGGGGCTATATACAGGGGGTACCAGTACAGAGTCAATGTGCGGGGGCACCGGTATTTGAGGTAATACTTAGAGTTATTAAAGTGACTATGCATAGATAACAGCAGCGTAGAAGGGGAGGCAATGCAAATAGTCTGGGTAGGCATTTGATTAGATGTTCAGGAGTCTCATGGCTTGGGGGTAAAAGCTGTTTAGAAGCTTCTTGGACCTAGACTTGGTGCTCCGGTACCGCTTGCCGTGCGGTTGCAGAGAGAACAGTCTAGGACTGGGGTGGCTGGAGTCTTTGACAATGTTTAGGCCCTTCCTCTGACATTGTCTGCTATAGAGGTCCTGGATGGCAGGAAGCTTGGTCCCGGTAATGTACTGGGCCGTACGCACTACCCTCTGTAGTGCCTTGCGGTCGGAGGCTGAGCAGTTGCCATAACAGGCAGTGATGCTCTCGATGGTGCAGCTGAAAAATATTTTGAGGATCTGAGGACCCATGCCAAATCTTTTCAGTCTCCTGAGGGGGAATAGGTTTTGTCGTGCCCTCTTCACGACTGTCTTGGGGTGCTTGGACCATGTTCGTTTTTGGTGATGTGGACACCAAGGAACTTGAAGCTCTCATCCTGCTCCACTACAGCCCCTTCGATGAGAATGGGGGCGTGCTCGGTCCTCCTTTTCCTGTAGTCCACAATCATCTCCTTTGTCTTGATCATGTTGAGGGAGAGGTTGTTGTCCTTGCACCACATGGTCAGCTCTCCGACCTCTTCCCTATAGGCTGTCTTATCGTTGTCGGTGATCAGGCCTACCACTGTTGTGTCATAGGCAAACTTAATGATGGTGTTGGAGTCATGTTTGGCCGTGCAGTCATGAGTGAACAGGGAGTTCACATGTTTGGGACTGTTCACGCACCCCTGAAGGGCCCCCGTGTTGAGGATCAGTGTGGCAGATGTGTTGTTACCTACCCTTACCACCTGTGGGCGGCCCGTCAGGAAGTCCAGGATCCAGTTGCAGAGGGAGGTGTTTAGTCCCAGGGTCCTTAGCTTAGTGATGCGCTTTGAGGGCACTATGGTGTTGAACGCTCAGCTGTAGTCAATGAATAGCATTCTCACATAGGTGTTCCTTTAGTCCATAGAGATTGCATAATCTGTGGATCTTTTGGGGCTGTATGCAAATTGGAGTGGGTCTTGGGTTTCTGGGGTAATGGTGTTGATGTGAACCATGACCAGCCTTTCAAAGCATTTCATGGCTACAGACGGGAGTGCTACGGGTTGGTGGTCATTTAGGCAGGTTACCTTAGTGTTCTTGGGCACAGGGACTATGGTGGTCTGCTTGAAACATGTTGGTATTACAGACTCGGACAGGGAGAGGTTGAAAATGTCAGTGAAGACACTTGCCAGTTGGTCAGTGCATGCTCAGAGTACACGTCCTGGTAATCCGTCCGGCCCTGCGGCCTTGTGGCTATGGAGTTGGTGATTATGGCCAGGAGACTAAGATGGTGGCAAACCACATGCATGTTAAACATTGGTTATAACATTTCAGAAAATTAAAGGAATCCCTTGATGGGTCTACCAAAATGTTCCTCTCCTCTCCTTCAAATCCACACTCCTTCCTTACGCAGACGCACAAAACATACTATATTCTACCAGAAATAATTGCTTTTGTCTGGAAGGAGTTTGGTTGGGGGACCGGGGGTTCTCAGCGCGTGCCCTCTCTGCAAGGGGGGTTCGTGAAGGACAACTAGTCGCTTCTTTTTTTCTCCCTCTCCCTCGTTCGTTGGACATGCGGATGTCATCTGTCAAATGGAGAGGGGCGTAAACGGGGCAGAGGGGGAGAACGGGGACAATAAACCTCACCGCACCATTGTGGTGTCTATGCGGAGATGAAATCAAAAGCACGTCCAGAACAGATCCCCGTCTCCATTCTTAGGCTTGATAACGATATATATAAAACTAGGAAATAGTAATTACGCTTTATCCACAACCGAGGTGATATACATTTTATGACTTTTTCACCCTCCAGTTTGGTTATTAGCATTGGCAATGCCTCAGGCTTTTTATGATATAGGCCCATAATTGATCGATAACTCATTAACAACAGCTCCCACCACAGAAGCACTGCGAGGGAGAGGGAGGGAGCGAGTGAGAGAGAGAGAGAGAGAGAGAGGGGGGAAAGAGAGATCAGGCTCAGCGCTTTCGATTTTCCCGTATTGACTGCGATGTTTAGCGTATAGATTTTTCTATTTAAAAAAATCTATGTCGGCAATAATCTTGAGTGTAAGTGCGCGGCACAGATTGTGGCTTTATAAATGACAGCATACAATGTATCGGCGGAGGGATGGGAGGGGGTGTGGCTGTGGGAATGGATGCCTAACCTCGGATGTACACGCTGGGCTACAGCTGTAGAAGTTCACCATTAAACTGACCAAAACACATGCAGTTAACAAATGCCCCCCAATTTAGCATCTCTATATCTCTAGTTCAATTACTCATACCATAACACGGTGTTGCTATGCTGGCAATGCTGACCGTAACCTTGCATTGCGTAGATATAGCATACGTACATCTATGAGGAGTGCGAGAGAAGAAAAAAAATCACCTGCTGAAAAATATATCAAAGACCAACTCAGAATACATGTCTATTGTGTAACCTAATCGATTAGGTGACCACCACGATTATCGCCGTCCTTATGATGAAGTGTAATCAAGAGATCAATACAGAGAATAAGAAGTCGTATATGGGGTTACTAAGAAAAGGGAGAGAGCAGGGGTAGAAGGGAGCGGGGGGAGGAGAAGAGAGAGGGGGAGAGAAAGAGGGGTGGGGGAGTGTAGGCTGTACGGCGGGTGCTCTCTCGCCTCAATGTTGCGAGCAGCGGTGTCAGAGCGCTTTCAGACTGGAGGGAGTCGGACCGAACGAACTGGGGTTCCCAAATAACGGGAACATAGAGACAGACACACAGACGGATGGCGGGACAGAGCCAAAGAAAATATACCGCATAACGGGTACCGTGTTTGTTTTTCGTTCAGCTTTCGTTTAGTAAAAAAAAAGAAGCAGGTTTATGTATTTATGTTTTATTTATCGATTGATTGCGTTTTAATTACCGACCTGTGAAAGAGAGAGGGGGAGGAGCAAAAGCCAGATGGGGGTCCCTGTGTAGCCTTACTTATTATTTAATTATTTAAATGTATCAAATCATTTAATTGTAGGCTACATTTTATCATAATGCTGCTTTGTGTGCATGTATTCGTGAGCTGACCGATAGCAAGACTGCTAATAACCAAATATAAAGAACCCCAAATAACAACTTCACACTGAACAGTTGTTAAGCCTTTCTATTCCGACAATACACCTGCTATAACAGTAAGTTAAAAAAAATAGTTTTTTAATGAAAGTAAAACTGGAGAGATATTTATTTAGAAGCTTAAACCAAAGCAAAGCCGATCGAGGAAAAGGAGGCCGCACACCTGTCTTGATAAGCAAAACATATGGAAATACCTTCAAGAATATAAGAAAATAAAATTCGATACAGTTGATATCCAGGATGTTTCGTAGCTACATACAGACCGAACTTTTACCAATGAGAAAATACCAGCGTTAGAGAGTCACACTACGTATTCTGTCAATGACTATCAACAGAAGCCTATTTTACATATAGCTGGCCTGGTGTCCCGACTGTCCGTCTGTGTGTTATTCTCAAGTGATGACCGTTGTCAGATCTATGAAGGGACCATACATCGATATGACAGAGGCACAAAACCAAAAATGTGAATGTAGCATAGGCTAGATACCAACTCAACCAAATATTCGTACCGCTAAACATATTTTGAAACGTCTACCTGGAAAGCATACGAAGAAAAGCAAAGAAGAACAGAAGACAAGCGCAATTCGAAGAAAACTGCAAATAAAAACCAAGACGACAGCGGATCATGTTTGTTCCCTTGCCGGTGCCGTTCGTCTTTCAGAGAACTGCTTCCGACTTCAGCGCCTGGCGTCTCAAGTCCCCGCTGGCTCTACGCGCCAGCTCCGGTAAGACCTTTGCTTATCCCGCTATAGCTGTTTCATTGGCCATGCTCCTCTACATTCCACATGCATGAAAAAAACAGAGTCAGGAAATACCTGTCCACTGAACTAGCAAGTCCTTTAGATCACCTCTTGAATAATCAACAAGGATGAGAACATTTGGCTTGAATTGTTTATTCTCTCCGAGTCGAATCACCCGCACTCCCCCCACCCAAAAGACATTCGAATGTTTGTATAAAAATCCAATGTGCAAAAAAACATCTTATTCCCCCCAAAAATTCAAGGAAATGTGGTTCATTATTTACATCCTTTAAACAGTTGCCTATGTGAGGTGTCCCACGCTGTTCCAAGACCCTTTTCTCTCCCCACTTCCATCCCCATCTGTCTTCTCCGCTCCATCTGCCTCTGTCTATGCACCCGTCTCTCCCGTTTTCGTCTCGTGGACGGTTAAGGGATTATTCATGTTAATTTATCGATCTGGCGGAGATCGATCCCAGGGCCGCGGAAAAAAAGAGGGACAGAGGGTGAGAAATCTTGCGACAAGGCTGGGAGTGGAAAAGATTGAACGAATTACAGGCCATTCTACTTCAATTCTCATATTCTGCGTAAAGTTGATAGTCCTAGTCAATTTATGTTATCAATTAATACAATTAGGATTTTTTTGTTGTTGACTGTTTTGTTGTTGCAACAACCTGTGGAGTATAATACCTATCTTGTCTTGAAGCATCTTTGACACTTTTTGGTGGTGGTGGTTCTATCTAACGACGAGAGCGAGGGAATGGGGGCGGGAAGGTGATGCTGTCCCCGTCTCCATCCAAGTGGAAATTTCAAATGACAGATGGGACCGATTATATGCACTTCTCCCGGGTTGTGATGATCATGCAGGCTATCTCCTTAACTACATGTCACCAGGAGAAAAACGGTTGACATTTTTAATGAGTGCTGGTGGTGGAGGATGGCTTGACAGGTGCCCTGTATGTCCATTGCTTTTGCTGTGACCGAGAGGGGTGGGAAGAGGGGGACAGCCATTATAGGTCATTATTAAATGAAAGGAAAAGGTATAGGTTAGGAGGGAATAATAATGGACACATTTTGGAAGATGTTTAAAATTGAATAAAACAAATGGTGACATTAGTGATGCAGTTGAGGGTAGTTTGCACCTTTTTATTTTGTGAAAAGGGGTTATCCACTGATGATGCTAGATAATAATTGTATCCGCTTATGGGTTTACCCACATATTTACCCCTAATGTTCAAGGTTGACCCACACATCCCTGGGTAACACGTTTCGTAGCTTATTCCAGTATAGAGGTGTGAGTAGCATATAAAGTGAACATACTCCCATATGCATACTTGAATAGAAGGGTATAAGTCAATACTCATCTAAAACATGAGGGCTAGAAAAGTGAATATACCCCCTCTTTTTCTTCTGTCTTCTTTCATTCCTCCAAGTCCCATGAGGAAATGGGTAAAAACATAACACAAAGATGGTCGGTCAGCTAGTAAAGAGCATCTCTCTCTCTCTGTCTCTCTGTCTCTCTCTCTCTCGCTCTCGTTCCCTCTCTCACTCTCGCTCTCTCTCTCACACACTCTCGCTCTCTCTCGCTCTCTCTCGCTCTCTCTCTCTCTCTCTCTCTCTCTCTCTCTCTCTCTCTCTCTCTCGCTCTCTCTCGCTCTCTCTCTCTCTCGCTCGCTCTCTCTCGCTCTCTCTCTCTCTCTCTCTCTCACTCTCTCTCTCTCTCTCTCTCTCTCTCGCTCTCTCTCGCTCTCTCTCAATCTCTCTCTCGCTCGCTCTCTCTCAATCTCTCTCTCGCTCTCTCTCTCTCACTCTCTCTCGCTCTCTCTCTCTCTCTCAATCTCTCTCTCGCTCTCTCTGGCTCTCGGTCGAGTTGCCTGGCCTTCTGATCTAAGGATCAGATGATGGAGAGAGAGGGGGCTGCTGGGGGTTCAATCCCAGCATGCTTAGGGAGAGAGTGAGAGAGAGGCTAAAGTGGGGGTGTTAAGGAGTGAAATAACTGGAGAAAGAGGGAGAGAGATTGGGCTACCAAGTGTATCTAAGCTAAGAGCTTATGGGTTGTGTTGAATGCTGTATTTATGGCAAACCCACTAACCCCATAAAAGGGTTTTTCCGGACACCCTTTCGACGGCAGTTTGTAATTATCGTGGTGTTTTTGTTCGGATTTGCATGTCCAGTCAGCAAACACCGCATTAGGCAAAATGAGATTGGCTCAGATTTGGAGTTCAGATTTGGTTTGAAATGCATTTGGAATTGGTTTAAGGGTCAGTTTCCAAGTTTAGAAGAAGCTGAAGTATAGTATCAGAGGTATATGTGTAGAAGTAATAACATAAAAGAGTTTATTTGAAGAGTTCACAGTTGCAGAGGCATAATATCTAACAGGCACATTTCTGCTCCAGCTATCCGACCACTCCACCACACACTGTTACCTCCATGCTGCTATAGAACTGCCTCCAGCCCACACCCCAACTCCTCACCTCTCTCTGTCCAGGAGGAGGCTGTGCACCTGGGCTTGGCGAGGGGAGAGAGGGGGGTGGATGGGTGAAGGCTTGGAGGCCTGCATTAACTGGTTAATATTTGTGTGTGTGTGACAGCTCGGGTCTGCGAGAGAGGACGGACAGGTTGTGTACTTGATAACCGCACATTGAGGGAAATTATAGAGTTGTGTTTTATCTGAACCAGTAAGAATTCACAGTTTTTTTTCAACCCTGCTCTGCTATTGATCAGGCTTCATTGACTACTCACTGCCTGTGTGTGCGTGTGCGTGTGAGTGTGTGTGTGTTTGTGTGTGAGTGTGTGTGTGTGTGTGTGTGTGTGTGTGTGTGTGTGTGTGTGTGTGTGTGTGTGTGTGTGTGTGTGTGTGTGTGTGTGTGTGTGTATATAGATCGGATTTAAGCGGAACTTCAGCGAGTCCCAGTGCTAACATGATTGCGAATGACAATATGTCCACCAGGGTTTGTTAGGGACATAATGGGGAATCAATAAACACAACAGAGATGTCAATACAACATGCTTTATTGCATTAAGCCACCTCTCCCATCTCTGCCCCTAACACCGACCCACTCTATTTGTCTCTATCTGCCTCTCTCTTAAACACACACAGTCACACACACACTTAAAAACATTTTTTTTTTTTTTAATTTTTAGGTCTGACGATAATGAACTCACTGCAGACCACTGATGTAGACTAGTTGTAGAGATGAGAAATATAAACGGAACTCTAGATCAGTGTTTTTCCCGACCCTGGTGCTCGAGTATCTCCATCATTACACATCTTCGTTGTAGCCCTGGACAAACACCCTATTGAGGGCTTGATGGTTAGTTGACAAGTTGAATCAGGTGTGCTTGTCCAGGGTTACAATACAAATGTGTGCTGTTGGGGATACTGGAGGACCAGGGTTGGGAAACACTGCTCTAGATATGGGAGGTAGATTTCGGCTCCCTAGCTTGGCTCCTACTGCCCATGTTACCATGGATACATTCATAGGCCATTAGATACATATAGTAATAAAGGTGAACACTGTCTCTCTTCTCTCTCTCCCTCCTCCACTCAGCTTCCCTTCAGAGCCTTGATGGTCACAAAGACCATTAGGAGCCAAATTGGCCTTATTCAGGACACAATGCTATATTTGACTAGCCTGAGTGTGTGCACGTCCTTGTACATCTTTGTGTGTGTCTATGTGTGTCTCCATGCAAGTGTCTTTGTGCATCTTTGCGTGCGTGTGTGGAATCTTTTGAGAGTGTGTGAGTGCCAGTGTCCATCGCACATTACCCAAAGGATCGCCAAGCACAGCAGGGCCTCCTTTTTCAATGCACAAACCTCTCAGTGTTCAATGGTCAGTGTCTGTACGCCCGTGGAATGGAACTCATTCTCAACCCTTAATCGAATGCACTTGGTCACAGGCCCCCCTTTTCTCAAACAAACAAATAGCGTACAAGCAGGCATGTTGTAGGGGGAGCAAGTAATGTTTGTGCCCACATCTCATTCTACACTCCCCTCTCCCTCCCACAATACATTGCCTTGGCCCTGCAATAGTACTGGAGATGAATAGACTAGCAAGCTAGCCCGCCGACTACACCATAGTAAAAAACCTGCAGGCTTTTCTGCTGATTAGCGGCTGATCTGGGGTCAGGGTTAGCCACCTCTTAATTAAACAGAATAATTTGGTTTCACACTGTACAGCAACATAACACGGGGAGAGAGGAGGTCGGTGCTTTGGCCCTTTGTGACACACGCCAGGCTGTTATCCCATCCCCTCTTGTGTGCTTCTCAATGAGGCCTGGAATGAAAAGAGGGAAAAGTGCCCTGAAGGAAAAAAGGGCCTGCTCTTTTGATTCCCGGGGGCTTATCATAACGAGGAAGAATGTGGGACTTTTTTCTGTTTTAGGAAGCGAATAGCACCGGGGCTAAAGCACCTTGCTGATGAATTCAATTTTAGTTAGGGTGAGATTAAAAGGAAAAGAGAAGGATGCACAGTGAGAATTGTGTGTGTGTGTGTGTGTGTGTGTGTGTGTGTGTGTGTGTGTGTGTGTGTGTGTGTGTGTGTGTGTGTGTGTGTGTGTGTGTGTGTAGCTCCACTCCTCTGCACACATGTTGGCAACAACAAGCTGTATAGTTGGATTGAATAGACCCCAGAAACGTATCCTTTGTGTGGCCGTTTCATGTGTTTGTGTGGCCGTTTCATGTGTTTGTGTGGCCGTTTCATGTGTTTGTGTGGCCGTTTCATGTGTTTGTGTGGCCGTTTGTGTTTGTGTGGCATGTGTTTGTGTGGCCGGTTCATGTGTTTGTTCATGTGTTTGTGTTTGGCCGGTTCATGTGTTTGTGTGGCCGTTTCATGTGTTTGTGTGGCCGTTTCATGTGTTTGTGTGGCCGGTTCATGTTTCATGTGTTTGTGTGGCCGTTTCATGTGTTTGTGTGGCCGTTCATGTGTTTGTGTGGCCGGTTCATGTGTTTGTGTGGCCGGTTCATGTGTTTGTGTGGCCGGTTCATGTGTTTGTGTGGCCGTTTCATGTGTTTGTGTGGCCGTTCATGTGTTTGTGTGGCATGTGTTTGTGTGGCCGGTTCATGTGTTTGTGTGGCCGTTCATGTGTTTGTGTGGCATGTGTTTGTGTGGCCGGTTCATGCCGTTTCATGTGTTTGTGTGGCCGTGTTTGTGTGGCATGTGTTTGTGTGGCCGGTTCATGTGTTTGTGTGGCCGGTTCATGTGTTTGTTGTGTGTGCCGGTTCATGTGTTTGTGTGGCCGTGTTTCATGTGTTTGTGTGGCCGGTTCATGTGTTTGTGTGGCCGGTTCATGTGTTTGTGTGGCCGGTTTTGTGTGGCATGTGTTTGTGTGGCCGGTTCATGTGTTTGTGTGGCCATGTGTTTGTGTCATGTGTTTGTGTGGCCGGTTCATGTGTTTGTGTGGCCGGTTCATGTGTTTGTGTGGCCGGTTCATGTGTTTGTGTGGCCATGTTCATGTGTTTGTGTGGCATGTGTTTGTGTGGCCGTTTCATGTTTTGTGTGGCCGGTTCATGTGTTTGTGTGGCCGTTTCATGTGTTTGTGTGGCAGACTGTGTTTGCGGTTCATGTGTTTGATACTTTTTGTGGTTTGTGTGGCCGTTTCAATTTTGTGTGGCCGGTTCATGGGACTTGGTCCTGTTTGATTGTTTGTGTGGCCGTTCACCCGGTTCATGTGTTTGTGTGGCCCCCATTGTTTGTGTGGCCCATCCACTGTGTTTGTGTGGCCGTTTTGTGTTTGTGTTTGAGATGTTTTGTGCCCCCCATGTGTTTGTGTGGCCGTTTCATGTTTTGTTTTCATGTGTTTGTGTGGCGGATGGGTTTGTGTGGCCGGTTCATGATTCATGTGTTTGTGTGGCCGTTCATGAACGTGTTGGTGGCCGGTTCATGTGTTTGTGTGGCCGGTTCATGTGTTTGTGTGGCCGTTTCATGTGTTTGTGTGGCATGTGTTTGTGTGGCCAGTTCATGTGTTTGTGTACCTTGGCGGGTTCTGTTGGGGGTTAGGCCGTTTTGGGAGAGATTCATGGAAGGGGTTTGGGTTAGTGGCCGTTTCATGTGTTTGTGTGGCCGTTTCATGTGTTTGTGTGGGCCTTATTTACCTCAGGGACACTCTGTCCTTCCTCCCTCCTTCCTCCCTCCTGCCGTTGCGAGTGCAAGGGGTGACTGCCAGGGGTTTGAGTGAAAAATGTAATATCATGCACCCACAAATGTATGCGTGCAGCAGACAGAAGTAACGTGACAACAATGGAGCGGAGGCTCTGCGTCCAGCTTTTAATAAATCGGAGTGGTCGGGGGCTTCAAACTCTTCTGCTGTGGGCTTTCACATCCCCCACCCCCCCATCCAACCCCACCCCAGCCCCTCCCATTCTCAAATGCAGATGCACTTTAGATACACGGCACACTCACATGCTTACACGCACACATGCAGTATGTATGTATGTACATACACAGGAATGTATTAACACTTGGTTGGACCAGAGTACCTGGAGGCTGTAGACAAGAGTACAGATACACAGATGCTACAGACATACCAAACTCATGCTCGTGTATGAACAATCAGATACCAATAGGCCATTGAGGAGTTTTAGTGTCTGCTGAGTGTGCTCACAAAGGGTAGTCGGCCTTTAATACGGACACACATTTGCTTATCGGAAGGAAAAAGTCCTTTCCTCTGTTCCGTGCCCGCCGCCTTATCACAGTCCCCCTCTGTTCTTTTTCATCCTCTCGTTTTGCTCCAGGAGAGGAGTGCTCCGTTCTGAAATGAAATGAATCTGTTGTAGTACACCGCCTCCTCCTCTCCCCCTAGCTCCCTCTCTCTCTCCCCCTCTTTCCCCCTACCCCCAGCTCAATGTCATTCTCTCTTTACAGTATGGGGAGGGTTGAAGTCGTCACTTTAACCTCTCCATATTGGATATGAATCTTTTAGCCAGCCTCACTCTCGCAGTAATACTCCGAGAGCCCTAATCCACACACACATTTACACTTGCATGTTCACACACACACACACACACACTAGACAAACCATCCTCTGGCCTTTTCTCTGGGGGGCTTCAATCAAACACATGGTTATAAATCTGTGTGCCTCACCAATGCAGCAGCAACACTTTTTAAAGGCTACATCATTTTGAAGGCCCCTAGTATGACAATAGGTATTTAGAGGCCCCTTTCCAGCCTTTCTTCTCCTCACAGCATATTGTTGTAGCCTATTTGGGCTGTGGCCTTGGTTGAAGCTACCCTTTATTAGGAGGAGTGTATTGAATGAGGAGGAGCCTGCGTTACATAAAGAAGATAGAGAGCTAATTTCTCCCTTCTCCCTAATTGCACCCCTCAGGGATTTGGGAGTGAAAGCATGCATGCATAGTGCTGAAGTAGGATAGGTAAAGCTGAAACCCCCATCACTACTCCACTGTATAAATATGGTAAATCTCCCGTCCGCTCGTGGCATAATTCTCTATAGAAAATGGGTCCTAGTATACCGGTATTCCTAAGGGGGATTTCCTGAGAAGATTCTGTTATTTAGGCTAGCTCTCCCTTCTCCTTTTTCTGGGGGGGGCTTTTAAAAGGCTAGCTAGCTGCTGCCCAATCCAACTATCACAGTGTTGCACACAGACCAGAACTGCTGTTGTAGACCCAATGTTCACTCACTAGCCCTATCGCTATCTTCTTCAGTCCGCGCATGGCTTTTTGCAGTCGTCGTTCCCCATCCCTACGCCTCTGTGTAGCTAGCTAGCCGGAGCAAGGTACATTTAGCCGCTGCCCTAAGGCAGTACAGACCGTGGTCAGGCACTGATGATTTTAAACAGATAATTTGCATTCTTAACATTTCCACTGGAATTAGCTTAGAATTATTGCCTACTCCCTCTTGACCTAGATGGGTGAATCTGTGCTAGACTAAATGGGTCAATTCGAAGATGTCTCAATATAATGTATAATGAGTCTGACTATCTATTCACGAATTCATATTTTATTGTGCCAAACATGCTAAATAATGAATGGAGAAATAACGTGTGTTGTCCGTACAGACGTCCCCTAAATAGGCTTCAATCCCCATTTCACCCTGCTAGATATGCACAAATATTAGCGTTTGAATTTAGCTATGCTAAAATATGAATGCAAGTATCCTCAGATGTTACGTGCCTCATTCACGTGAGCTGAGGCGTGAGTATGCGTTTAGATGAAATGGGCTAAGTGTGTGTGTGTGTTTACCAGCCCCCCTCTTGGAGCAAAGTCTGTGGCCCTAACCCCTCTGCCCTCTTTTGTTTCGCTGTGAGGGGTGCAGGGGGGGTCCGGTGGGCTGACCTCTGACCCTTTTCCCTCCTCACTGCCCCTCCCTCTGTTATCCCTCCTTCTGCTAATTCATATGCAGCCGTCCCATCAACCCCCATTCTATTCACCTCTCATCTGTCCACGCCTGGCCTATCTGTTGTGTCACGTCTCAAGTTCAAGGCCCGGAGCTTCGCAGTAGCTGGGCTATGCTGGCCATGACATTGAGTGAATTAGCTGTCTACTCTTTACATTAAAGACACTGATGAAGATATTTAGACATTGGGGTTGGAAGTGATTCTTTTATAAAGGGGGCTTGAAATTAAGAAATGGGTGTTACATTTTTGTTATGGACTCAAAGTGCAATATAAAATGGAACGGATGTTGGAAAGGCTTTCTGAGCAGATAGAGAATGAGCAGATGGGATCCAGATTAGTTGGATATCCACTGAGACTAGTTTGTTTTGTGATACAATTCTTAGTCAGATCGTTAGTTTGGTATTTTCTTTGTTACATTTGCTAGTGTTTCACGTACATGCTTTCCAGTCCCGTGTGGCTCAGTTGGTAGAGCATAGCGCTTGCAACACCCAAGGGTTGTGGATTTGATTCCCACGCGGGACCAGTATGAAGAAATTCAAAAGTTGGAAAATATATGCTCTCACTCTGCGTAAAGAGCATTTGCTAAATGACAAAAATATCAACTCATGTGCACCCACACACACTAACGTTTGTGCAAATGCACACACTCCATTGCCAATGCTAGTACTTCTATGGTTCTCATTGACATTGAACATAACATGAGGACCAAATGTAAAACCACTATGAGAAAATGTCTCTATTGTGGACCCACACTGGAAGAAAAAGCCAAATGATCGCAATGAATGAAAATGGCCATTGGGTAAAAACCACATTCTGCGTTCTTTGTGGAAATTGCTGCCACACATCTCCCAAGGATGCCCGTCTGAATGCATTGTGGGAAGCCATTTGTGGCACCTCCGAGTGTTAGCAAATGACTGTGCTCATGGTATTCCTGGTCATAATGGGTCGCCGAGCAGCATAATTGAATGATTATTAAGGTGAACTCCAGGTGGTGCTCCTGCTGTATGACTGTAGTCGGTCCGCGGTTCAAGAGCTTTCCAGTCGTGGTGGAAGTGTCACACCGCATCCTACAAATCTCACAAAGCACGGTGGCCGCAACGACAATACAACTGTATTTTTTCAACATTTTTACCCTTTTTTTTTAATGGTTTGTTGTAAACTATTGAAAGGGGGTGAGCGAGAGCAGTAGAGAAAGAAGGCGTAAGCAGGGATCAAACCCCCGCCGGCTGGGGGGCATATACAGTCCAGGGTCGGCAGCACTAATACCATAGGAGCCCCCGGCACTATACGACTGTATTTCAGGCACAAAGACCCTGTATTCCCTGTAGTTTACCCTGTATTTCATCACATAGGAGAATATGATACTCTTTAGGTAACCTGTCAAATCTTTCTTTATGTCATGGCTCGGTAACAGCTGAGCCCCGCCCAGAGGAACTACGACATAGGGGACCGGGAACTCTTGGCAGTCAAGAAGGCTCTGAAGGCGTAGAGGCACTGGCTGGAGGGGTCCAAGCACCCTTCCTGGTGTGGACGGACCACCGCAACCTGGAGGACATCAGGGCAGCGAAGAGGCTAAACCCGAGACAGGCCAGTTGGGCACTATTCTTCGCCAGGTCCCAATTCACGATTTCCTATAGGCCAGTCTCGAAGAATGTGAAGAAGGACGCCCTGTCTCGCCTCTATGACGCAGAGGAGAGGCAGGGAGAGAAGACCCCCATCATCCCTCCGTTCCGCATCATCACGCCAGTGGTGTGGGACATGGACGCCGACATACGGCAGGCCCTGCGTACAGAACCCGCACCTGCACAGTGCCCGGAGAACTGCGCCTACGTGCCCACAGGTGTGCTGGACCGCCTCCTTTCCTGGGTGCACACGGCGCCTGTGTCGGGTCATCCTGGGATAGGCCGTACCATCGCCTGCCTGACAGAGAAGTACTGGTCTCTTCCTGCTCCATCAGTGCTCAGTCACCCAGACACCTCCTTTATGGAAAGCTCCTTCCCCTGCCGGTTCCACAACGACCCTGGTCTAACCTCTCGTGGACTTTGTCACTGACATTCTCACCTCCCAGGGGAACACCACCATTCTCGTCACTGTGGACCAGTTTTCCAAAGTTTGTCGCCTCCGTCCTCTGCCTGGGCTTCCGTCGGCCATGCAAACCGTGCAGGCTCTTTTCACGCATGTCTTCTGGCACTATGGGATCCCAAAGAATATTGTGTCAGATCGTGGCCCTCAGTTCACCTCAGGGTATGGAAGGCGTTCATGGAACGTCTGGGAGTCACAGTCTCACCTCCAGGTATTGGGTGCGGAATTGAAGAGAGACAGGGTGCTGAAATGACTAGAGAGGACAGGGTGCTGAAATGACTAGAGAGGACAGGGTGCTGAAATGACTAGGGTGCTGAAATGACTAGAGACAGGGTGCTGAAATGACTAGAGAGGACAGGGTGCTGAAATGACTAGAGGGTGCTGAAATGACTAGAGAGGACAGGGTGCTGAAATGACTAGAGAGGAAATGACTAGAGAGGACAGGGTGCTGAAATGACTAGAGAGGACAGGGTGCTGAAATGACTGAAGGACAGGGTGCTGAAATGACTAGAGAGGACAGGGTGCTGAAATGACTAGACAGGGTGCTGAAATGACTAGAGGGGGTGCTGAAATGACTAGAGAGGACAGGGTGCTGAAATGACTAGAGAGGGTGCTGAAATGACTAGAGGGTGAAATGACTGAAATGACTAGAGAGGACAGGGTGCTGAAATGACTAGAGAGGACAGGGTGCTGAAATGACTAGAGGGTGCTGAAATGACTAGAGGGTGCTGAAATGACTAGAGAGACGGGGTGCTGAAATGACTAGAGAGGACGGGGTGCTGAAATGACTAGAGAGGACAGGGTGCTGCAATGACTAGAGAGGACAGGGTGCTGAAATGACTAGAGAGACAGGGTGCTGAAATGACTGTAATAGACTAGGTAGCTTTCACTAAGACTAATGATGTCACGCTGGTATAAAGGATTTTGGAGACAGGCGCAGGAATACACACTAGTGGTTTTTAATACATCCAAAACAAACACGTATACAAAACACTGGGCTGTACCCAAACAAAAGAGCGAGTGTAAACCTCGTTGAACGACGCGGGACGATACCCGTAAAACACAATATATAAAGCCCACAGAATAACAGCTGCACCAACGCATAGGTACTCACACCACCAACAGACATGGGAACAATAACCGGCAAAGACAGCGAGAACAGAGGGCACATATATAACATACTAATCAGGGGAAATGGGAACCAGGTGTGTGTAATCAGGCAAGACAGTCCGGGGTTGATGATAATGGATCCCGTTCAGTGAAGCCTAGAAAGCCAATGACGTAGACCTCCGGAACTGGTCAACAGAATGAGCAGCAGTACCGGGGGGGGGGGATCCGTGTCAAATGATGTGCAGTTTTCCTTTACACTTCCATCTTATCACTCTATATTTATTGAATATGATGAATTATGTTTTTCACATGCATGTACATAATTATTAGCATCATTTGTAAATGAGTTTTAATTGATATACCGTACGTTATCAAATGATTGGGCAGACAATTGTTGTGGCAGTAAATCTGGAAGACAGACGTAATACATGAGCAAGCTATTATTGGCTCTGAATACTTATGTAGATAAGGTATTTCTGTTGTGTTATTTTATGAATTCGTAAAAATGGCCAAAAACCTGTTTTCACTGTGTTTTTAATGGGGTATTGTGTGTAAATTGTTGAGGGGAAAAAAATGTATTTAATACATTTTAGAATAACGCTGTAAGGTAACAAAATTTTGAAAAAGTCAAGGGGTCTGATTTATATTTGGATACACCGCCTCACACCTTACAAGAAAACGTTCCTTTACTAATGAACCCAATTGTTTTTTAACAGTTTTGTTTTTCATTGAATTTTGGGGCAGCACCCAACAAACTCAATCAAACGACAGGAGTTTTATTTCACACATCACATCTCTCATTTCTCTTGCACACTCTCTCGCTCATGTAATGAGTACTACTGTACTTAAGAGGGGCTGTAGGTAGGATAGCAGGCTAGGAAATGAGAAATGACCCCCTCCAACACTCCTCTCCTTGATCCTTCCCCCAGGAAAGAATGAGAGAAAGAGAAGTGAGAGGTAGGAGGGATGGGTCGGATGAAGGGGGACAGACAGCAGGCATTAAAATTCATGGGCTTTTTATTTTCTGTGCTGAAAATCAATACTGTCTACTATGGATGAGGTGAACAGTGGACAAAAGTGGTTGCGGGCCAGGGAGGGAGGGAGGGAGGGAGGAGTGGAGGAGAGGAGGGAGGGGGGTCGTCAATATTACCAGTGACACAGCCACTGCAGGCCAAGGTAAAAATAGGGCTGGACAGTGGTGGGGGAGGGGAACCAAGGGTTCATTAAGTCTGACCAACGGTGTTGGCTGCACAACAGGCCCTATTGTCTGAGCATCAGGACACACCAAACAGCACCCACACGCACACCAGAAAAGTCCAGCCCTGACAGAGGACCATATAGGATTGTACATGTGCATACATATACCTGTCAGTCGGCAATGCTTTAAACAACACTCCTTGCCGTTCTATAGTGGTGGTAGTGGTGAGCTAGAGGGAAGATCTCCGCTGCACACACACACACACACACACACACACACACACACACACATATATATACATATATATATATATATATATATATATATATATATATATATATATATATATAGCATGAGGACCGGTGGTTACTATGGCGATAGGTGTGCACTAGGGCCGGTGGTTTTTGAGGCGTAAACCGTCATAAATAATGGATCCACATTGGAATGCAACGGGTTACACCTCTGGCATGTTGGGTAAAATTGCCTTTTTGAAAATGTATTTTTCATAAGGATCATCTCTGCACACGTGTGCTTTCCCATTTACATACGTTTGCATCTGAAATTTCCTCAACAGGTCAACGAGGATAGATAAGGGTTTATTAAATTCAGTCACTCATGAATTGGGTGCCAAAGCAATATCAAAGTGACAACTAGTAACTAGAATGTCTTGTGCGTAATATTTTCCAAACGTAATTGATTTTGCCGCAGTTAGAACGTTTTATGCAAAGTGAAAAGCTGGAAAATAAATTGTTATATCTTTATGTAATTATATTGAATCTCACAGCATTCTGACTCTTTATCCCATTAATAGATATAAAATACATTTTAGAATAAGGCTGCGATGATGAACTTACAGTAACATTATTTATCAATTTTGATAAATATTGATCATTATTTATATATATATTTTGCCAATACGGTGGTGTGTTCTTCATACTCAGGTGTGTCCTCAGGAGAAACATGCCAGCGTCAGCTGAAGAAATGAGCTGGATATTCAGTCAGAATATGGATGAGGCAGCTAACTCAATATGACTGAGAGAGAGTTGGTATGTGGAGACTTTTTGAACATCATAGTATAAGAATATTTGAGTGAAGGTTGGACATATATGAGTTTTTAGGGCACTTGGGAGTTGGAGTGAGTGAAATGTCATATAGGATGTATGCGGTGTGAATGCATGTGCCTGCATGCTTACATGTGGTGCATAACTGTGTGGGCACTATATTAGGAGAACAGTATCCACGGATAGATAATGCCAATAGCATTGGTTATTTCTCTATGTACCAGAGTATGGTCCACTTAGCTCCCAGAGAACGCAAAGTGCACAGAGTCAGAGTCTCAGACTCCGTCTGCGTATTGATAAGTAGGCTAATAAGTAGGCGTCCAGTCTAGGCAGGTGCAAGATGGATGTCGTGGATGGGAGGAACCATTTGAAGTGGCAATGTGTCTGGTTGGCAGTGGGCCAGGGCATCAATAAAGCCAACTAGAGTTTGAGAGCCAGTGAGAGCCATTGAAGGTCCATTTGTCTCAGGCGCAACAGCACTCCCCTGGACCCCGCAGTGACACAACCCCAAATTAGAACCACGGTGGTGGTATAGCACAGCCTCATTAACACTATACTGCAGGGGATGGTGCTCTGTGTGTCTGTGTGTGTGTGTGTGTGTGTGTGTGTGTGTGTGTGTGTGTGTGTGTGTGTGTGTGTGTGTGTGTGTGTGTGTGTGTGTGTGTGTGCGTGTGTGTGCGTCTGCGTCTGCGTGTGTGTGCAACTAATGAATTGCATAGATAGAAGTGTCTCATTTATGTGAAATAACATAGTAGTTATTGTTTGTGTTAACATATAGTAGTTATTGTTTGTGTTAACATATAGTAGTTATTGTTTGTGTTAACATATAGTAGTTATTGTTTGTGTTAACATATAGTAGTTATTGTTTGTGTTAACTTAAAGTAGTTATTGTTTGTGTTAACATATAGTAGTTATTGTTTGTGTTAACTTAAAGTAGTTATTGTTTGTGTTTACATATAGTAGTTATTGTTTGTGTTAACTTAAAGTAGTTATTGTTTGTGTTAACATATAGTAGTTGTTGTGTGTGTTAACATATAGTAGTTATTGTTTGTGTTAACTTAAAGTAGTTATTGTTTGTGTTAACATATAGTAGTTATTATGCGTTTTAACAAATAGTAGTTCTTGTTTGTGTTAACATATAGTAGACATAGTTTGCTATCATATAGAAGTTATTGTTTGTGTTAAAAAAGAGTAGGTATTGTGTGTGTTAACATATATTAGTTATTGTTCGGGGTAACATATACTGTTTATTGTTTGTGTTAATATATAGTAGTTATTGTTTGTTCTAACAAAGAGTAGTTATTGTGCGTGTTAACATGTACTAGTTTTTGTGCATTTTAACCTATAGTTGTTATTGTGCGTGTTAACATATAGCAGTTTTTGTTCGTGATAACATATAGTAGTTATTGTGTGTGTTTACATACAGTAGTTATTGTTTGTGATAACATATAGTAGTTATTTTGTGTGTTAACATATAGTAGTTATTGTTTGTGTTAACATATAGTAGTTTTGTTGCTTGTCAACATATAGTAGTTATTGTTTGTGTTAACATGTAGTAGTTATTGTGTGTGTTAACATACAGTAGTTATTGTTTGTGATAACATATAGTAGTTATTTTGTGTGTTAACATATAGTAGTTATTGTTTGTGTTAACATATAGTAGTTTTGTTGCTTGTCAACATATACTATTTATTGTTTGTGTTAACATGTAGTAGTTATTGTGTGTGTTAACATACAGTAGTTATTGTTTGTGATAACATATAGTAGTTATTTTGTGTGTTAACATATAGTAGTTATTGTTTGTGTTAACATATAGTAGTTTTGTTGCTTGTCAACATATAGTAGTTATTGTTTGTGTTAACATATAGTAGTTATATTACATGTTAACATATAGTAGTTATTGTTTGTGTTAACATATAGTAGTTATATTACATGTTAACATATAGTAGTTATTGTTTGTGTTAACATATAGTAGTTATTGTTTGTGTTAACATGTAGTAGTTATTGT
This sequence comes from Oncorhynchus tshawytscha, assembly GCF_018296145.1. NCBI lineage: Eukaryota > Metazoa > Chordata > Actinopteri > Salmoniformes > Salmonidae > Oncorhynchus > Oncorhynchus tshawytscha. The sequence continues at coordinate 35,462,534 of NC_056441.1, forward strand.
TTGTATTAACATATAGTAGTTATTGTTTGTGTTAACATGTAGTAGTTATTGTGCATATTAACATATAGTAGTTATTGTTTGTGTTAACATATAGTAGTTATTGTTTGTGTTAACATATAGTAGTTATTGTTTGCTAACATATAGTAGTTATATTACATGATAATATATATTAGTTATTGTTTGTGTTAACATGTAGTAGTTATTGTGCATATTAACATATAGTAGTTATTGTTTGTGTTAACATATAGTAGTTATTGTTTGTGTTAACATGTAGTAGTTATTGTTTGTGTTAACATATAGTAGTTATTGTTTGTGTTAACATGTAGTAGTTATTGTTTGTATTAACATGTAGTAGTTATTGTGCGTTTTAACATATAGTAGTTATGTTGCGTGTTAACATATAGTAGTTATTGTTTGCTAACATATAGTAGTTATATTACATGATAATAAATATTAGTTATTGTTTGCGGTAACATATAGTAGTTATTGTTTGTGTTAACATATAGTAGTTATATTACATGATAACATCTTTAGGGATTGTTTGTGTTTACATGTAGTAGTTATTTTTGGTGTTAACGTATCATAGTTATTGTTCGTGTTAACATTTAGGAGTTATTGTTTTTGTTAATATATAGTAGTTATTGTGAATGTTAACATATAGTAGTTATGTTGCGTGGTAACATATAGTAGTTATTGTGCGTGTTGTCATATAGAAATTATTGTTTGTGTTAACATATAGTAGTTATTGTTTGTGTTAACATATAGTAGGTATTGTTTGTGTTAACATATAGTAGTTATTGTTTGTGTTAACATATAATAGTTATTGTTTGTGGTAACATATAGTAGTTATTGTTTGTGTTAACATATAGTAGTTTTTGTGCTTGTTATCATATAGTACTTATTGTGTGTGTTAACATATAGTAGTTATTGTGCTTGTTAACTTAAAGTACTTATTGTGTTTGTTAACATATAGTCGTTATTTTGCATGTTAACATACAATAGGTATGGTTTGTATTAAGCGTATGGTATTTTGACGTAGTTTCACGCCTTTATGTTGAAGAATGAGCGTAAACGACTACATTGCGTAAGTGGCCAGCTGAGGGCTCTCAGAGTGATTATTGCGTAAAAGACAGAGGTAGTCATTTTTCCTCTCGCTCCTACTGAAAAGCCAATTGTCCCGGTTGATATATTATGGAATAGACATTTGAAAATCACCTTGAGGATTGATTATAAAAAACGTTTGCCATGTTTCTGTCGATATTATGGATATCATTTGGATTTCTTTTTTTGCCGTTGTTGTGACCTCTATTTCCGGTGGATTTCTTAACATAACGTGACCAACAAATGGAGGTATTTTGGATATAAAAATAATCTTCATGGAACAAAAGGAACATTTGCTGTCTAACTGGGAGTCTCGTGAGTGAAAACATCCGAAGATCATCAAAGGTAAACGGTTAATTTGATTGCTTTTCTGATTTTCGTGACCAAGCTTCCTGCTGCTAGCTGGACATAATGCTATGCTAGGCTATCGATAAACTTACACAAATGCTTTTCTTGCTTTGGCTGTAAAGCATAATTTCCAAATCTGAGATGACAGGGTGATTAACAAAAGGCTAAGCTGTATTTCACTTGTGATTTCATGAATATGAATATTTTCGAGTAATATTTTTTGACCGTTGTGCTATGCTAATTAGCGTAGTTGATGACAATTCTCCCGGATCTAGGATGGGTAGTTCCAAGAGGTTGTTGTGCGTGTTAACATATAGTAGTTATTGTAAGTGTTAACTTCTTATGGCTGGGGGTCAGTATTGAGTAGCTTGGATGAATAAATTGCCCAAAGTAAACGGCCTGCTCCTCAGTCTCAGTAGCTAATATATGCATATTATTAGTATTGGATAGAAAACACTCTGAAGTTTCTAAAACTGTTTGAATGATGTCTGTGAGTATAACAGAACTCAAACGGCAATCAAAATCCTGAGGAGAAATCAAAACAGGAAGTGAGAAATCTGAGCTTTGTATGTATTCACCACAGTCCCCAATGAAACCCCCTAAGATATTAATGATGTTGCACTGCCTAGGGGTTCCACTAGATGTCAACCATCTATAGACATTTGAATGAGACTTCTCCTGTGTTGTGGGAGTGAATGAGAGCAGAATCTATCAGGTGTCTGGCAGTCAGCCATTTTCTGATCAAGCTTATTCCTCATGGTATCCACTTGCGTTCCATTGCTCATGAAGACACAAAGGAATACTCCGGTTGGAACTTTATTGAAGCTATATGTTAAAAACATCCTAATGATTGATTCTGTACTTAGTTTGAAATGTTTCTTCGACCTGTAATATAACTTTTTGAAGTTTTTGTCCGACGTAACGCTGACCAGAATGAGCGTTTGGATATGTATATCAAATGCGCTATCAAAAGAAGGTATTTGGACATAAATAACAGACATTTTCAAACTAAACAAACATTTATTGTGGACCTGGGATTCCTGGAGTGCTTTCTGATGTAGATCATCGAAGGTAAGGGAATATTTATCATGTAATTTCTTGTTTATGTTGACGCCATCATTGCGGCTATTGTGACTTTTACTTCTGAGCGCCGTCTCAGATTATTGCATGGTTTTCTTTTTCCGTAATGTTTTGAAAAAATCTGACACCGGCTGCATTAAGGAGAGGTATGTCTATAATTGTAAATGTGTATAACTTGTATTACCATCTACATTTATGATGAGTATTTCTGTTGAATGATGTGGCTATGCAAAATCACTGGATGTTTTTGGAACTAATGAATGTGATGCGCCAATGTAAACTCATATTTTGATAAATATGAACTTTATCAAACAAAACATACATGTATTGTGTAACATGAAGTCCTATGAGGGTCATCTGATGAAGATGATCAAAGGTTAGTGATTAATGTGATCACTATTTGTGGTTTTTGTGACTCTGGCTGGAAAATCTTTGGCTGGAAAAATGGCTGTGTTTTTCTGTGGCTACCTAACATAATCGTTTGTGGTGCTTTTGCTGTAAAGCAGACTTGGAATCGGACACTGTGGTGGGATTAACAACAAGATTACCTTTAAAATGGTATAAAATACATGTATGTTTGAGGAATTTTAATTATGAGATTTTTGATGTTTTGAAAATGGCGCCCTGCACTTTCACTGGCTGTTGTCATATCGCTCCCGTTAACGGGATTGCAGCCATAAGAAGTTTAAACATATAGCAGTCATTGTTTGTTTTAACATGTAGTAGTTATTGTTTGTGGTAACATATAGTAGTTATTGTGCGTTTTAACAGAGTAGTTATTGTTTGTGGTAACATACAGTTGTTATTGTGCATGTTAACATATAGTAGATATTGTGCGTGTTAACATATAGTAGTTATATTGCATTTTAATGTATAGTAGTTATTGTTTGTGTTAACATATAGTAGTTATTGTTTGTGTTAACATGTAGTTGTTATTGTTTGTGTTAACATGTAGTTGTAATTGTGCATGTTAACATATAGTAGTTATATTGCATTTTAATGTATAGTAGTTATTGTTTGTGTTAACATTTCGTAGTTACTGTGCGTGTTAACATACATTAGGTATTTCTTGTGTTAAGATATAGTAGTCATTGTTTGTTTTAACATATAGTAGTTATTGTGCGTGTTAATATACATTTTGTTTCTGTGCGTGTTTACATATAGTAGTTTTTGTGAGTGTTAACATATAGTAGCAATTGTTTGTGTTAACATATAGTAGATATTGTGCATGTTAACATATAGTAGTTATTGTGCGTGTCAACATATAGTAGTTATATTGCATTTTAATGTATAGTAGTTATTGTTTGTGTTAAGATATAGTACTTATTGTGTGTGTTAACATATATCAGTTATTGTGCGTGTTAACATATAGTAGTTATTATGCGTGTTAACATATAGTAGTTATTGTGCGTGTTAACATATAATAGTTATTGTTTGTGTTAACATATAATATTTATTGTTTGTTTTAACATACTAGTTATTGTTTGTGCCGGGTGGAGATTATAACAGAGCATGGCCAAGATGTTCACATGTTCATAAATGACCAGCATGGTCCAATAATAATAAGGCAGAACAGTTTAAACTGGAGCAGCAGCACGGCCAGGTGGACTGGGGACAGCAAGGAGTCATCCTGTCAGGTAGTCCTGAGGCATGGTCCTAGGGCTCAGGTCCTCCGAGAGAGAGAAAAAGAGAATTAGAGAGAACACACTTAAATTCACACAGGACACCGAATAGGACAGGAGAAGTACTCCAGATATAACAAACTGACCCTAGCCCCCCGACACATAATCTACTGCAGCATAAATACTGGAGGCTGAGACAGGAGGGGTCAGGAGACACTGTGGCCCCATCCGAGGACACCCCCGGACAGGGCCAAACAGGAAGGATATAACCCCACCCACTTTGCCAAAGCACAGCCCCCACACCACTAGAGGGATATCTTCAACCACCACCTTACCATCCTGAGACAAGGCCGAGTATAGCCCACAAAGATCTAGGGGGGTGCCAACCCAGACAGGAAGATCACATCAGTGACTCAACCCACTCAAGTGACGCACCCCTCCCAGGGACGGTATGAAAGAGCCCCAGTAAGCCAGTGACTCAGCCCCTGTAATAGGGTTAGAGGCAGAGAATCCCAGTGGAAAGAGGGGAAACGGCCAGGCAGAGACAGCAAGGGCGGTTCGTTGCTTCAGAGCCTTTCCGTTCACCCTCCCACTCCTGGGCCAGACTACACTCAATCATATGACCCACTGAAGAGATGAGTCTTCAGTAAAGACTTAAAGGTTGAGACCGAGTTTACGTCTCTTACATGGGTAGGCAGACCATTCCATAAAAATGGAGCTCTATAGGAGAAAGCCCTGCCTCCAGCTGTTTGCTTAGAAATTCTAGGGACAATTAGGAGGCCTGCATCTTGGGACCGTAGCGTACGTGTAGGTATATACGGCAGGACCAAATCAGAGAGATAGGTAGGAGCAAGCCCATGTAATGCTTTGTATGTTAGCAGTAAAACCTTGAAATCAGCCCTTGCCTTGACAGGAAGCCAGTGTAGGGAGGCTAGCACTGGAGTAATATGATCAAATTTTTTGGTTCTAGTCAGGATTCTGGCAGCCATATTTAGCACTAACTGAAGTTTATTTAGTGCTTTATCCGGGTAGCCGGAAAGTAGAGCATTGCAGTAGTCTAACCTAGAAGTGACAAAAGCATGGATTAATTTTTCTGCATCATTTTTGGACAGAAAGTTTCTGATTTTTGCAATGTTACGTAGATGGAAAAAAAGCTGTCCTTGAAAAGGTTTTGATATGTTCTTCAAAAGAGAGATCAGGGTCCAGAGTAACGCCGAGGTCCTTCACAGTTTTATTTGAGACGACTGTACAACCATTAAGATTAATTGTCAGATTCAACAGAAGATCTCTTTGTTTCTTGGGACCTAGAACAAGCATCTCTGTTTTGTCCGAGTTTAAAAGTAGAACGTTTGCAGCCATCCACTTCCTTATGTCTGAAACACATGCTTCTAGCGAGGGCAATTTTGGGGCTTCACCATGTTTCATTGAAATATACAGCTGTGTGTCATCCGCATAGCAGTGAAAGTTAACATTATGTTTTCGGATGACATCCCCAAGAGGTAAAATATATAGTAAAAACAATAGTGGTCCTAAAACGGAACCTTGAGGAACACCGAAATTTACAGTTGATTTGTCAGAGGACAAACCATTCACAGAGACAAACTGATATCTTTCCGACAGATAAGATCTAAACCAGGCCAGAACTTGTCCGTGTAGACCAATTTGGGTTTCCAATCTCTCCAAAAGAATGTGGTGATCGATGGTATCAAAAGCAGCACTAATGTCTAGGAGCACGAGGACAGATGCAGAGTCTCGGTCTGATGCCATTAAAAGGTCATTTACCGCCTTCACAAGTGCAGTCTCAGTGCTATGATGGGGTCTAAAACCAGACTGAAGCATTTCGTATACATTGTTTGTCTTCAGGAAGGCAGTGAGTTGCTGCGCAACAGCCTTTTCTAACATTTTTGAGAGGAATGGAAGATTTGATATAGGCCGATAGTTTTTTATATTTTCTGGGTCAAGGTTTGGCTTTTTCAAGAGACGCTTTATTACTGCCACTTTTAGTGAGTTTGGTACACATCCGGTGGATAGAGAGCCGTTTATTATGTTCAACATAGGAGGGCCAAGCACAGGAAGCCGCTCTTTCAGTAGTTTAGTTGGAATAGGGTCCAGTATGCAGCTTGAAGGTTTAGAGGCCATGATTATTTTCATCATTGTGTCAAGTGATATAGTACTAAAACACTTGAGCGTCTCCCTTGATCCTAGGTCCTGGCAGAGTTGTGCAGACTCAGGACAACTGAGCGTTGAAGGAATACGCAGATTTAAAGAGGAGTCCGTAATTTGCTTTCTAATAATCATGATCTTTTCCTCAAAGAAGTTCATGAATTTATCACTGCTGAAGTGAAAGCCATCGACAGTATCAAAAAGGAATTTCGGATTGTTCTTATTTTCCTCAATTAAGTTAGGATAAAATAGGATGATTGAGCAGCAGTAAGGGCTCTTCGGTACTGCACGGTACTGTCTTTCCAAGCTAGTCAGAATACTTCCAGTTTGGTGTGGCGCCATTTCCGTTCCAATTTTCTGGAAGCTTGGTTCAGAGCTCGGGTATTTTCTGTGTATCAGGGAGCTAGTTTCTTATGAGAAATGTTTTTAGTTTTTAGGGGTGCAACTGCATCTAGGGTATTGCGCAAGGTTAAATTGAGTTCCTCAGTTAGGTGGTTAACTGATTTTTGTCCTCTGGCGTCCTTGGGTAGACAGAGGGAATCTGGAAGGACATCAAGGTTTCTTTGTGTTGTCTGTGAATTTATAGCACAACTTTTAATGTTCCTTGGTTGCGGTCTGAGCAGATTATTTGTTGCAATTGCAAACATAATAAAATGGTGGTCCGATAGTCCAGGATTATGAGGAAAAACATTAAGATCCACAACATTTATTCCATGGGACAAAACTAGGTCCAGAGTATGAATGTGACAGTGAGTGGGTCCAGAGACATGTTGGACAAAACCCACTGAGTTGATGATGGCTCCGAAAGCCTTTTGGAGTGGGTCTGTGGACTCCATGTGAATATTAAAGTCACCAAAGATTAGAATATTATCTGCTATGACTACAAGGTCCGATAAGAATTCAGGGAACTCAATGAGGAACGCTGTATATGGCCCAGGAGGCCTGTAAACAGTAGCTATAAAAAGTGATTATCTTTCAATAATGACAGGAATGGAGGAGGTCTTTATCCTAGTGAGATTGCTAAGGTGAACACCGCCATGTTTAGTTTTGCCCAACCTAGGTCGAGGCACAGACACGGTCTCAATGGGGATAGCTGAGCTGACTACACTGACTGTGCTAGTGGCAGACTCCACTATGCTGGCAGGCTGGCTAACAGCCTGCTGCCTGGCCTGCACCCTATTTCATTGTGGAGCTAGAGGAGTTAGAGCCCTGTCTATGTTGGTAGATAAGATGAGAGCACCCCTCCAGCTAGGATGGAGTCCGTCACTCCTCAGCAGGTCAGGCTTGATCCTGTTTGTGGGTGAGTCCCAGAAAGAGGGCCAATTATCTACAAATTCTATCTTTTGGGAGGGGCAGAAAACAGTTTTCAACCAGCGATTGAGTTGTGAGACTCTGCTGTAGAGCTCATCACTCCCCCTAACTGGGAGGGGGCCAGAGACAATTACTCGATGCCGACACATCTTTCTAGTTGATTTACACGGTGAAGCTATGTTGTATGTTATGCATGTTAACTTATAGTAGTTATTGTTTGTGTTAACATATAGTAGTTATGGTGCGTGTTAATATACATTTGTTTCTGTGCGTGTTTACATATAGTAGTTATTGTGCGTGTTAACATATAGTAGTTATTGTGCGTGTTAACATATAGTAGTTATTGTGCGTGTTAACATATAGTAGTTATTGTGCGTGTTAACATATAGTAGTAATTGTGCGTGTTAACATATAGGAGTTATGTTGCGTGTTAACATATAGTAGTTATTGTTTTGTGTTTACATATAGTAGTTATTGTGCTAGTTAACATACAGTAGTTAATACAGGTAATGAGTGGAGAACAGGAGGGCTTCTTAAAGAAAAACTAACAGGTCTTTGAGAGCCGGAATTCTTACTGGTTGGTAGGTGAACAAATACTTATGTTATGCAATAAAATGCAAATTAATTACTTAAAAATCAAACAATGTGATTTTCTGGATTTTTGTTTTAGATTCCGTCTCTCACAGTTGAAGTGTATATGGTAAAACGCACATTAACTGCACCTGTTTGAACTCGTCACCTGTATAAAAGCCCGTCCACACACCCTATCAAACAGACTCCAACCTCTACACAATGGCCAAGACCAGAACGCTGTGTAAGGACATCAGGGATAAAATTGTAGACCTGCACAAGGCTGGGATGAGCTACAGGACAATAGGCAAGCAGCTTGGTGAGAAGGCAACAACTGTTGGCGCAATTATTAGAAAATGGAAGAATTTCCAGATGACGGTCAATCATCCTCGGTCTGGCGCTCCATGCAAGATCTCACCTCGTAGGGCATCAATGATCATGAGGAAGGTGAGGGATCAGCCCAGAACTACACGGCAGGACCTGGTCAATGACCTGAAGACAGCTGGGTCCACAGTCTCAAAAAAAAAACATTAGTAACACACTATGCCGTCATGGATTAAAATCCTGCAGCGCACGTAAGGTCCCCCTGCTCAAGCCAGCGCATGTCCAGGCCCATCTGAAGTTTGCCAATGACCATCTGGATGATCCAGAGGAGGAATGGGAGAAGGTCATGTGGTCTGATGAGACAAAAATAGAGCTTTTTGATCTAAACTCCACTCGCCGTGTTTGGAGGAAGAAGAAGGATGAGTACAACCACAAGAACACCATCCCAACCGTGAAGCATGGAGGTGGAAACATCATTCTTTGGGGATGCTTTTCTGCAAAGGGGACAGGACAACTGCACCGTATTGAGGGGAGGATGGATGGGGCCATGTATCGCGAGATCTTGGCCAACAACCTCCTTCCCTCAGTAAGAGCATTGAAGATGGGTCGTGGCTGGGTCTTCCAGCATGACAACGACCCGAAACACACAGCCAGGGCAACTAAGGAGTGGCTCCGTAAGAAGCATCTCAAGGTCCTGGAGTGGCCTAGCCAGTCTCCAGACCTGAACCCAATAGAAAATCTTTGGAGGGAGCTGAAAGTCCATATTGCCCAGCGACAGCCCCGAAACCTGAAGGATCTGGAGAAGGTCTGTATGGAGGAGTGGGCCAAAATCCCTGCTGCAGTGTGTGCAAACCTGGTCAAGAACTACAGGAAACGTATGATCTCTGTAATTGCAAACAAAGGTTTCTGTAACAATTATTAAGTTCTGCTTTACTGATGTATCAAATACTTATGACATGCAATAAAATGCTAATTAATTACTTAAAAATCATACAATGTGATTTTCTGGATTTTTGTTTTAGATTCCGTCTCTCACAGTTGAAGTGTACCTATGATACAAAGTACAGACCTCTACATGCTTTGTAAGTAGGAAAACCTGCAAAATCGGCAGAGTATCAAATACTTGTTCTCCTCACTGTAGTACTTATTGTGCGTGTTAAAATATAGTACTTATTGTGCGTGCATACATCAAGTTGTTTTTGTGCGTGTTAACATATGCTAGTTATTGTTTGTGGTAACCTTTTGTAGTTATTGCACGTGTTAATATTTAGTAGTTATTGTTTGTGTTAACATATAGAAGTTATTGTTTGTGTTAACATATAGTAGTTATTGTTTACATTAACATATACTAGTTGTTGTTTGTGGTAACATATAGTAGTTATTGTGTGTGTTAACATATAGTAGTTATTGTTTGTGTTAACATATAGTAGTTATTGTGAGTGTTAACATATAGTAGTTATTGTACGTGTTAACATATACTAGTTATTGTTTGCATTAACATGTAGTAGTTATTGTTTGTGTTAACATATTGTAGTTATTGTTTGTGTTAACATACAGCAGTTATTGTGAGTGTTAACATATAGTAGTTATTGTACGTGTTAACATATAGTAGTTATTGTGAGTGTTAACATATAGTAGTTATTGTTTGCGTTAACATATAGTAGTTATTGTTTGTGTTAACATATAGTAGTTATTGTGTGTGTTAACATATAGTAGTTATTGTTTGTGTTAACATATTGATGTTATTGTTTGTGTTAACATATTGATGTTATTGTGAGTGTTAACATATAGTAGTTATTGTTTGTGGTAACATATAGTAGTTATTGTTCGTGTTAACATATGGGTAGTTATTTTTGTGTTAACATATAGTAGTTATTGTGAGTGTTAACATATAGTAATTGTTTGTGTGAACATATTGATGTTAGTGTGTGTTAACATACAGTAGTTATTGTTTGCATTAACATACAGTAGTTATTGTTCGTGTTAACATATAGTAGTTATTGTTTGTGTTAACATATAGTAGTTATTGTTCGTGTTAACATATAGTAGTTATTGTTTGCTTTAACATATAGTAGTTATTGTGAGTGTTAACATATAGTAGTTATTGTTTGTGTTAACATATAGTAGTTATTGTTTGTGTTAACATACAGTAGTTATTGTGCGTGTTAACATGTAGTAGTTATTGTTTGTGTTAACATATTGATGTTATTGTGCGTGTTAACATATAGTAGTTATTGTTCGTGTTAACATACAGTAGTTATTGTGCGTGTTAACATGTAGTAGTTATTGTTTGTGTTAACATATTGATGTTATTGTGCGTGTTAACATATAGTAGTTATTGTTCGTGTTAACATATAGTAGTTATTGTGCGTGTTAACATATAGTAGTTATTGTACGTGTTAACATATAGTTGTTATTGTGCGTGTTAACATATAGTAGTTATTGTACGTGTTAACATATAGTAGTTATTGTACGTGTTAACATATAGTAGTTCTTGTGAGTGTTAACATATAGTAGTTATTGTGAGTGTTAACATATAGTAGTTATTGTGCGTGTTAACATGTAGTAGTTATTGTTCGTGTTAACATATCGTAGTTATTGTGTGTGTTAACATGTAGTAGTTATTGTTTGTGTTAACATATTGATGTTATTGTGTGTGTTAACATATAGTAGTTATTGTGAGTGTTAACATATAGTAGTTATTGTTCGTGTTAACATATAGTTGTTATTGTACGTGTTAACATATAGTTGTTATTGTACGTGTTAACGTATAGTAGTTATTGTGAGTGTTAACGTATAGTAGTTATTGTTTGTGTTAACATATCGTAGTTATTGTACGTGTTAACATATAGTAGTTATTGTACCTGTTAACATATAGTAGTTATTGTTCGTGTTAACATATAGTAGTTATTGTGCGTGTTAACATATAGTAGTTATTGTGCGTGTTAACATATAGTAGTTATTGTTTGTGTTAACATATAGTAGTTATTGTGTGTGTTAACATGTAGTAGTTATTGTTTGTGTTAACATATTGATGTTATTGTGCGTGTTAACATATAGTAGTTATTGTTCGTGTTAACATATAGTAGTTATTGTTCGTGTTAACATATAGTAGTTATTGTGAGTGTTAACATATAGTAGTTATTGTTTGTGTTAACATATCGTATGTTATTGTGCGTGTTAACATATAGTAGTTATTGTTTGTGTTAACATATTGATGTTGTTGTGCGTGTTAACATATAGTAGTTATTGTGCGTGTTAACATATAGTAGTTATTGTTTGTGTTAACATACAGTAGTTATTGTTTGTGTTAACATATAGTAGTTATTGTGCGTGTTAACATATAGTAGTTATTGTGCGTGTTAACATATAGTAGTTATTGTGCGTGTTAACATATAGTAGTTATTGTGTATGTTAACATTTGGTAGTTATTGTGAGTGTTAACATATAGTAGTTATTGTGCGTGTTAACATATATAGTAGTTATTGTACGTGTTAACATATAGTAGTTATTGTTCATGTTAACATACAGTAGTTATTGTTCGTGTTAACATACAGTAGTTATTGTGAGTGTTAACATATAGTAGTTATTGTTCATGTTAACATACAGTAGTTATTGTTCGTGTTAACATACAGTAGTTATTGTTTGTGTTAACATACAGTAGTTATTGTTTGTGTTAACATATAGTAGTTATTGTTCGTGTTAACATATAGTAGTTATTGTTTGCATTAACATATAGTAGTTATTGTGAGTGTTAACATATAGTAGTTATTGTTCGTGTTAACATATAGTAGTTATTGTGCGTGTTAACATATAGTAGTTATTGTACGTGTTAACATATAGTTGTTATTGTGCGTGTTAACATATAGTAGTTATTGTGCGTGTTAACATATAGTAGTTATTGTACGTGTTAACATATAGTAGTTATTGTACGTGTTAACATATAGTAGTTATTGTGAGTGTTAACATATAGTTGTTATTGTACGTGTTAACATATCGTAGTTATTGTACGTGTTAACATATAGTTGTTATTGTACGTGTTATCATATAGTTGTTATTGTACGTGTTAACATATAGTAGTTATTGTGAGTGTTAACATATAGTTGTTATTGTGCGTGTTAACATATAGTAGTTATTGTACGTGTTAACATATCGAGTTATTGCCCGTGTTAACATATAGTTGTTATTGTACGTGTTATCATATAGTTGTTATTGTACGTGTTAACATATAGTAGTTATTGTGAGTGTTAACATATAGTAGTTATTGTTTGTGTTAACATATAGTAGTTATTGTACGTGTTAACATATAGTAGTTATTGTACCTGTTAACATATAGTAGTTATTGTTCGTGTTAACATATAGTAGTTATTGTACGTGTTAACATATTGATGTTATTGTGCGTGTTAACATGTAGTAGTTATTGTTTGTGTTAACATATTGATGTTATTGTGCGTGTTAACATATAGTAGTTATTGTTTGTGTTAACATATAGTAGTTATTGTGAGTGTTAACATATAGTAGTTATTGTGAGTGTTAACATATAGTAGTTATTGTTTGTGTTAACATATTGTAGTTATTGTGTGTGTTAACATGTAGTAGTTATTGTTTGTGTTAACATATTGATGTTATTGTGCGTGTTAACATATAGTAGTTATTGTTCGTGTTAACATATAGTAGTTATTGTTCGTGTTAACATATAGTAGTTATTGTGAGTGTTAACATATTGTAGTTATTGTGAGTGTTAACATATAGTAGTTATTGTGAGTGTTAACATATAGTAGTTATTGTTTGTGTTAACATATTGATGTTATTGTGCGTGTTAACATATAGTAGTTATTGTTCGTGTTAACATGTAGTAGTTATTGTACGTGTTAACATATAGTTGTTATTGTACGTGTTATCATATAGTTGTTATTGTACGTGTTAACATATAGTAGTTATTGTGAGTGTTAACATATAGTTGTTATTGTTTGTGTTAACATATAGTAGTTATTGTGTGTGTTAACATGTAGTAGTTATTGTTTGTGTTAACATATTGATGTTATTGTGCGTGTTAACATATAGTAGTTATTGTTCGTGTTAACATATAGTAGTTATTGTTCGTGTTAACATATAGTAGTTATTGTGCGTGTTAACATATAGTAGTTATTGTTCGTGTTAACATATAGTAGTTATTGTGCGTGTTAACATACAGTAGTTATTGTTCGTGTTAACATATAGTAGTTATTGTGCGTGTTAACATATAGTAGTTATTGTACGTGTTAACATATAGTTGTTATTGTTTGTGTTAACATATAGTAGTTATTGTACGTGTTAACATATAGTAGTTCTTGTGATGTTAACATATAGTAGTTCTTGTGAGTGTTAACATATAGTAGTTATTGTGAGTGTTAACATATAGTAGTTATTGTGCGTGTTAACATATAGTAGTTATTGTACGTGTTAACATATAGTTGTTATTGTGCGTGTTAACATATAGTAGTTATTGTGCGTGTTAACATATAGTAGTTATTGTACGTGTTAACATATAGTAGTTATTGTGAGTGTTAACATATCGTAGTTGTTGTATGTGTTAACATATAGTTGTTATTATGCGTGTTAACATATAGTTGTTATTGTGCGTGTTAACATATAGTAGTTATTGTGAGTGTTAACGTATAGTAGTTATTGTTTGTGTTAACATATAGTAGTTATTGTACGTGTTAACATATAGTAGTTATTGTACCTGTTAACATATAGTAGTTATTGTTCGTGTTAACATATAGTAGTTATTGTGCGTGTTAACATATAGTAGTTATTGTTCGTGTTAACATATAGTAGTTATTGTGAGTGTTAACATATAGTAGTTATTGTACGTGTTAACATATAGTAGTTATTGTACCTGTTAACATATAGTAGTTATTGTTCGTGTTAACATATAGTAGTTATTGTGCGTGTTAACATATAGTAGTTATTGTGCGTGTTAACATATAGTAGTTATTGTGTGTTAACATATAGTAGTTATTGTGCGTGTTAACATATAGTAGTTATTGTGAGTGTTAACATATAGTAGTTATTGTTCGTGTTAACATATAGTAGTTATTGTGCGTGTTAACATATAGTAGTTATTGTACGTGTTAACATATAGTTGTTATTGTGCGTGTTAACATATAGTAGTTATTGTGCGTGTTAACATATAGTAGTTATTGTACGTGTTAACATATAGTAGTTATTGTGAGTGTTAACATATAGTTGTTATTGTGCGTGTTAACATATAGTAGTTATTGTTTGTGTTAACATATAGTAGTTATTGTGAGTGTTAACATATAGTAGTTATTGTTTGTGTTAACATATAGTAGTTATTGTACCTGTTAACATATAGTAGTTATTGTGCGTGTTAACATATAGTAGTTATTGTTTGTGTTAACATATAGTAGTTATTGTGTGTGTTAACATGTAGTAGTTATTGTTTGTGTTAACATATTGATGTTATTGTGCGTGTTAACATATAGTAGTTATTGTTCGTGTTAACATATAGTAGTTATTGTTCGTGTTAACATATAGTAGTTATTGTGAGTGTTAACATATAGTAGTTATTGTTTGTGTTAACATATAGTAGTTATTGTGCGTGTTAACATATAGTAGTTATTGTTTGTGTTAACATATTGATGTTATTGTGCGTGTTAACATATAGTAGTTATTGTGCGTGTTAACATATAGTAGTTATTGTGTGTGTTAACATGTAGTAGTTATTGTTTGTGTTAACATATTGATGTTATTGTGCGTGTTAACATATAGTAGTTATTGTTCGTGTTAACATATAGTAGTTATTGTGCGTGTTAACATATAGTAGTTATTGTACGTGTTAACATATAGTAGTTATTGTGAGTGTTAACATATAGTTGTTATTGTACGTGTTAACATATAGTAGTTATTGTACGTGTTAACATATAGTTGTTATTGTATGTGTTAACATATAGTTGTTATTGTACGTGTTAACATATAGTTGTTATTGTTATAGTAGTTATTGTGAGTGTTAACATATAGTAGTTATTGTATGTGTTAACATATAGTTGTTATTGTACGTGTTAACATATAGTTGTTATTGTACGTGTTAACATATAGTAGTTATTGTGAGTGTTAACGTATAGTAGTTATAGTTTGTGTTAACATATCGTAGTTATTGTACGTGTTAACATATCGTAGTTATTGTACCTGTTAACATATAGTAGTTATTGTTCGTGTTAACATATAGTAGTTATTGTGCGTGTTAACATATAGTAGTTATTGTTCGTGTTAACATATAGTAGTTATTGTGCGTGTTAACATATAGTAGTTATTGTACGTGTTAACATATAGTTGTTATTGTACGTGTTAACATATAGTAGTTATTGTACGTGTTAACATATAGTAGTTATTGTACGTGTTAACATATAGTAGTTATTGTGAGTGTTAACATATAGTAGTTATTGTTCGTGTTAACATATAGTAGTTATTGTGCGTGTTAACATATAGTAGTTATTGTACGTGTTAACATATAGTTGTTATTGTGCGTGTTAACATATAGTAGTTATTGTGCGTGTTAACATATAGTAGTTATTGTACGTGTTAACATATAGTAGTTATTGTACGTGTTAACATATAGTAGTTATTGTGAGTGTTAACATATAGTTGTTATTGTACGTGTTAACATATAGTAGTTATTGTACGTGTTAACATATAGTTGTTATTGTACGTGTTATCATATAGTTGTTATTGTACGTGTTAACATATAGTAGTTATTGTGAGTGTTAACATATAGTTGTTATTGTACGTGTTAACATATAGTAGTTATTGTACGTGTTAACATATCGAAGTTATTGTACGTGTTAACATATAGTTGTTATTGTACGTGTTATCATATAGTTGTTATTGTACGTGTTAACATATAGTAGTTATTGTGAGTGTTAACATATAGTAGTTATTGTTTGTGTTAACATATAGTAGTTATTGTACGTGTTAACATATAGTAGTTATTGTACCTGTTAACATATAGTAGTTATTGTTCGTGTTAACATATAGTAGTTATTGTACGTGTTAACATATTGATGTTATTGTGCGTGTTAACATGTAGTAGTTATTGTTTGTGTTAACATATTGATGTTATTGTGCGTGTTAACATATAGTAGTTATTGTTCGTGTTAACATATAGTAGTTATTGTGAGTGTTAACATATAGTAGTTATTGTGAGTGTTAACATATAGTAGTTATTGTTTGTGTTAACATATTGTAGTTATTGTGTGTGTTAACATGTAGTAGTTATTGTTTGTGTTAACATATTGATGTTATTGTGCGTGTTAACATATAGTAGTTATTGTTCGTGTTAACATATAGTAGTTATTGTTCGTGTTAACATATAGTAGTTATTGTGAGTGTTAACATATTGTAGTTATTGTTCGTGTTAACATATAGTAGTTATTGTGAGTGTTAACATATAGTAGTTATTGTTTGTGTTAACATATTGATGTTATTGTGCGTGTTAACATATAGTAGTTATTGTTCGTGTTAACATATAGTAGTTATTGTACGTGTTAACATATAGTTGTTATTGTACGTGTTATCATATAGTTGTTATTGTACGTGTTAACATATAGTAGTTATTGTGAGTGTTAACATATAGTTGTTATTGTTTGTGTTAACATATAGTAGTTATTGTGTGTGTTAACATGTAGTAGTTATTGTTTGTGTTAACATATTGATGTTATTGTGCGTGTTAACATATAGTAGTTATTGTTCGTGTTAACATATAGTAGTTATTGTTCGTGTTAACATATAGTAGTTATTGTACGTGTTAACATATAGTAGTTATTGTGAGTGTTAACATATAGTTGTTATTGTACGTGTTAACATATAGTAGTTATTGTACGTGTTAACATATAGTAGTTATTGTGCGTGTTAACATATAGTAGTTATTGTACGTGTTAACATATAGTTGTTATTGTACATATAGTAGTTATTGTATGTTAACATATAGTAGTTCTTGTTGTTAACATATAGTAGTTATTGTACGTGTTAACATATAGTAGTTATTGTGAGTGTTAACATATAGTTGTTATTGTACGTGTTAACATATAGTAGTTATTGTACGTGTTAACATATAGTTGTTATTGTACGTGTTAACATATAGTTGTTATTGTACGTGTTAACATATAGTTGTTATTGTACGTGTTAACATATAGTAGTTATTGTGAGTGTTAACATATCGTAGTTATTGTATGTGTTAACATATAGTTGTTATTGTACGTGTTAACATATAGTTGTTATTGTACGTGTTAACATATAGTAGTTATTGTACGTGTTAACGTATAGTAGTTATAGTTTGTGTTAACATATCGTAGTTATTGTACGTGTTAACATATAGTAGTTATTGTACCTGTTAACATATAGTAGTTATTGTTCGTGTTAACATATAGTAGTTATTGTGCGTGTTAACATATAGTAGTTATTGTTTGTGTTAACATATAGTAGTTATTGTGAGTGTTAACATATAGTAGTTATTGTACGTGTTAACATATAGTAGTTATTGTACCTGTTAACATATAGTAGTTATTGTTCGTGTTAACATATAGTAGTTATTGTGCGTGTTAACATATAGTAGTTATTGTGCGTGTTAACATATAGTAGTTATTGTGAGTGTTAACATATAGTAGTTATTGTACGTGTTAACATATAGTAGTTATTGTGAGTGTTAACATATAGTAGTTATTGTTCGTGTTAACATATAGTAGTTATTGTGCGTGTTAACATATAGTAGTTATTGTACGTGTTAACATATAGTTGTTATTGTGCGTGTTAACATATAGTAGTTATTGTGCGTGTTAACATATAGTAGTTATTGTGCGTGTTAACATATAGTAGTTATTGTGAGTGTTAACATATAGTAGTTATTGTACGTGTTAACATATAGTAGTTATTGTACGTGTTAACATATAGTAGTTATTGTGAGTGTTAACATATAGTAGTTATTGTTTGTGTTAACATATAGTAGTTATTGTACCTGTTAACATATAGTAGTTATTGTTCGTGTTAACATATAGTAGTTATTGTGCGTGTTAACATATAGTAGTTATTGTGCGTGTTAACATATAGTAGTTATTGTTTGTGTTAACATATAGTAGTTATTGTGTGTGTTAACATGTAGTAGTTATTGTTTGTGTTAACATATTGATGTTATTGTGCGTGTTAACATATAGTAGTTATTGTTCGTGTTAACATATAGTAGTTATTGTTCGTGTTAACATATAGTAGTTATTGTTCGTGTTAACATATAGTAGTTATTGTTCGTGTTAACATATAGTAGTTATTGTGAGTGTTAACATATAGTAGTTATTGTTTGTGTTAACATATTGATGTTGTTGTGCGTGTTAACATATAGTAGTTATTGTGCGTGTTAACATATAGTAGTTATTGTTTGTGTTAACATATAGTAGTTATTGTGTGTGTTAACATGTAGTAGTTATTGTTTGTGTTAACATATCGTAGTTATTGTGTGTGTTAACATGTAGTAGTTATTGTTTGTGTTAACATATTGATGTTATTGTGTGTGTTAACATATAGTAGTTATTGTGAGTGTTAACATATAGTAGTTATTGTGAGTGTTAACATATAGTACTTATTGTGAGTGTTAACATATAGTAGTTATTGTTTGTGTTAACATATAGTAGTTATTGTGTTAACATATAGTTATTGTTGTTAACATATAGTAGTTATTGTTTGTGTTAACATATTGATGTTATTGTGCGTGTTAACATGTAGTAGTTATTGTTTGTGGTAACATATAGTAGTTATTGTACGTGTTAACATATAGTAGTTATTGTACGTGTTAACATATAGTAGTTATTGTGAGTGTTAACATATAGTAGTTATTGTACGTGTTAACATATAGTTGTTATTGTACGTGTTAACATATAGTTGTTATTGTACGTGTTAACATATAGTAGTTATTGTACGTGTTAACATATAGTTGTTATTGTACGTGTTAACATATAGTTGTTATTGTACGTGTTAACATATAGTAGTTATTGTACGTGTTAACATATAGTTGTTATTGTACGTGTTAACATATAGTAGTTATTGTACGTGTTAACATATAGTTGTTATTGTACGTGTTAACATATAGTTGTTATTGTACGTGTTATCATATAGTTAACATTAACATATAGTAGTTATTGTGAGTGTTAACAGATAGTTGTTATTGTTTGTGTTAACATATAGTAGTTATTGTACGTGTTAACATATAGTAGTTATTGTACCTGTTAACATATAGTAGTTATTGTTCGTGTTAACATATAGTAGTTATTGTACGTGTTAACATATTGAGTTATTGTGCGTGTTAACATGTAGTAGTTATTGTTTGTGTTAACATATTGATGTTATTGTGCGTGTTAACATATAGTAGTTATTGTTCGTGTTAACATATAGTAGTTATTGTGAGTGTTAACATATAGTAGTTATTGTTAGTGTTAACATATAGTAGTTATTGTTTGTGTTAACATATAGTTATTGTGTGTGTTAACATGTAGTAGTTATTGTTTGTGTTAACATATTGTGTTATTGTGCGTGTTAACATATAGTAGTTATTGTTCGTGTTAACATATAGTAGTTATTGTTCGTGTTAACATATAGTAGTTATTGTGAGTGTTAACATATAGTTATTGTTGTTAACATATAGTAGTTATTGTGAGTGTTAACATATAGTAGTTATTGTTTGTGTTAACATATTGATGTTATTGTGCGTGTTAACATATAGTAGTTATTGTTCGTGTTAACATTAGTTATTGTACGTGTTAACATATAGTTGTTATTGTACGTGTTATCATATAGTTGTTATTGTGCGTGTTAACATATAGTAGTTATTGTGAGTGTTAACATATAGTTGTTATTGTTTGTGTTAACATATAGTAGTTATTGTGTGTGTTAACATGTAGTAGTTATTGTTTGTGTTAACATATTGATGTTATTGTGCGTGTTAACATATAGTAGTTATTGTTCGTGTTAACATATAGTAGTTATTGTTCGTGTTAACATATAGTAGTTATTGTACGTGTTAACATATAGTAGTTATTGTTCGTGTTAACATATAGTAGTTATTGTGCGTGTTAACATATAGTAGTTATTGTTAACATATAGTAGTTATTGTGCGTGTTAACATATAGTAGTTATTGTGCGTGTTAACATATAGTTGTTATTGTACGTGTTAACATATAGTAGTTATTGTACGTGTTAACATATAGTAGTTCTTGTGAGTGTTAACATATAGTAGTTCTTGTGAGTGTTAACATATAGTAGTTATTGTGTTAACATATAGTAGTTATTGTGCGTGTTAACATATAGTAGTTATTGTTTGTGTTAACATATAGTAGTTATTGTGCGTGTTAACATATAGTAGTTATTGTTTGTGTTAACATATAGTAGTTATTGTGCGTGTTAACATATAGTAGTTATTGTGAGTGTTAACATATCGTAGTTATTGTATGTGTTAACATAGTAGTTATTATTGCGTGTTAACATATAGTTGTTATTGTGCGTGTTAACATATAGTAGTTATTGTGAGTGTTAACATATAGTAGTTATTGTTTGTGTTAACATATAGTAGTTATTGTGCGTGTTAACATACAGTAGTTATTGTTTGTGTTAACATATAGTAGTTATTGTTTGTGTTAACATATAGTAGTTATTGTGCGTGTTAACATACAGTAGTTATTGTTCGTGTTAACATATAGTAGTTATTGTGAGTGTTAACATATAGTAGTTATTGTACTTGTTAACATATAGTAGTTATTGTTCGTGTTAACATATAGTAGTTATTGTGCGTGTTAACATACAGTAGTTATTGTGCGTGTTAACATACAGTAGTTATTGTTCTTGTTAACATATAGTAGTTATTGTGCGTGTTAACATACAGTAGTTATTGTTTGCATTAACATATAGAAGTTATTGTACGTGTTAACATATAGTTGTCATTGTACGTGTTAACATATAGTAGTTATTGTGAGTGTTAACATATAGTAGTTATTGTTCGTGTTAACATATAGTAGTTATTGTGCGTGTTAACATATAGTAGTTATTGTACGTGTTAACATATAGTTGTTATTGTGCGTGTTAACATATAGTAGTTATTGTACGTGTTAACATATAGTAGTTATTGTACGTGTTAACATATAGTAGTTATTGTGAGTGTTAACATATAGTTGTTATTGTACGTGTTAACATATAGTAGTTATTGTACGTGTTAACATATAGTAGTTATTGTGAGTGTTAACATATAGTAGTTATTGTTTGTGTTAACATATAGTAGTTATTGTACCTGTTAACATATAGTAGTTATTGTTCGTGTTAACATATAGTAGTTATTGTGCGTGTTAACATATAGTAGTTATTGTGCGTGTTAACATATAGTAGTTATTGTTTGTGTTAACATATAGTAGTTATTGTGTGTGTTAACATGTAGTAGTTATTGTTTGTGTTAACATATTGATGTTATTGTGCGTGTTAACATATAGTAGTTATTGTTCGTGTTAACATATAGTAGTTATTGTTCGTGTTAACATATAGTAGTTATTGTGAGTGTTAACATATAGTAGTTATTGTGAGTGTTAACATATAGTAGTTATTGTTTGTGTTAACATATTGATGTTGTTGTGCGTGTTAACATATAGTAGTTATTGTGCGTGTTAACATATAGTAGTTATTGTTTGTGTTAACATATAGTAGTTATTGTGCGTGTTAACATATAGTAGTTATTGTTTGTGTTAACATATAGTAGTTATTGTGTGTGTTAACATGTAGTAGTTATTGTTTGTGTTAACATATCGTAGTTATTGTGTGTGTTAACATGTAGTAGTTATTGTTTGTGTTAACATATTGATGTTATTGTGTGTGTTAACATATAGTAGTTATTGTGAGTGTTAACATATAGTAGTTATTGTGAGTGTTAACATATAGTAGTTATTGTTTGTGTTAACATATCGATGTTATTGTGCGTGTTAACATATAGTAGTTATTGTTTGTGTTAACATATTGATGTTATTGTGCGTGTTAACATGTAGTAGTTATTGTTTGTGGTAACATATAGTAGTTATTGTACGTGTTAACATATAGTAGTTATTGTACGTGTTAACATATAGTAGTTATTGTGTGTAAACATATAGTAGTTATTGTACGTGTTAACATATAGTAGTTATTGTGAGTGTTAACATATAGTTGTTATTGTACGTGTTAACATATAGTAGTTATTGTATGTTAACATATAGTTGTTATTGTACGTGTTAACATATAGTTGTTATGTACGTGTTAACATATAGTAGTTATTGTGAGTGTTAACATATAGTTGTTATTGTGCGTGTTAACATATAGTAGTTATTGTACGTGTTAACATATAGTAGTTATTGTACGTGTTAACATATAGTTGTTATTGTACGTGTTATCATATAGTTGTTATTGTACGTGTTAACATATAGTAGTTATTGTGAGTGTTAACATATTGTAGTTATTGTTTGTGTTAACATATAGTAGTTATTGTACGTGTTAACATATAGTAGTTATTGTACCTGTTAACATATAGTAGTTATTGTTCGTGTTAACATATAGTAGTTATTGTACGTGTTAACATATTGATGTTATTGTGCGTGTTAACATGTAGTAGTTATTGTTTGTGTTAACATATTGATGTTATTGTGCGTGTTAACATATAGTAGTTATTGTTCGTGTTAACATATAGTAGTTATTGTGAGTGTTAACATATAGTAGTTATTGTGAGTGTTAACATATAGTAGTTATTGTTTGTGTTAACATATTGTAGTTATTGTGTGTGTTAACATGTAGTAGTTATTGTTTGTGTTAACATATTGATGTTATTGTGCGTGTTAACATATAGTAGTTATTGTTCGTGTTAACATATAGTAGTTATTGTTCGTGTTAACATATAGTAGTTATTGTGAGTGTTAACATATTGTAGTTATTGTTCGTGTTAACATATAGTAGTTATTGTGAGTGTTAACATATAGTAGTTATTGTTTGTGTTAACATATTGATGTTATTGTGCGTGTTAACATATAGTAGTTATTGTTCGTGTTAACATATAGTAGTTATTGTACGTGTTAACATATAGTTGTTATTGTACGTGTTATCATATAGTTGTTATTGTACGTGTTAACATATAGTAGTTATTGTGCGTGTTAACATATAGTAGTTATTGTTCGTGTTAACATATAGTAGTTATTGTTCGTGTTAACACATAGTAGTTATTGTTTGTGTTAACATATAGAAGTTATTGTGCGTGTTAACATATAGTAGTTATTGTTCGTGTTAACATATAGTAGTTATTGTTCGTGTTAACATATAGTAGTTATTGTGCGTGTTAACATATAGTAGTTATTGTTCGTGTTAACATATAGTAGTTATTGTTCGTGTTAACATATAGTAGTTATTGTTCGTGTTAACATATAGTAGTTATTGTGCGTGTTAACATATAGTAGTTATTGTTTGTGTTAACATATAGTAGTTATTGTACGTGTTAACATATAGTAGTTATTGTTACGTGTTAACATATAGTAGTTCTTGTGAGTGTTAACATATAGTAGTTCTTGTGAGTGTTAACATATAGTAGTTATTGTGAGTGTTAACATATAGTAGTTATTGTACGTGTTAACATATAGTAGTTATTGTACGTGTTAACATATAGTTGTTATTGTACGTGTTAACATATAGTTGTTATTGTACGTGTTAACATATAGTTGTTATTGTACGTGTTAACATATAGTAGTTATTGTGAGTGTTAACATATCGTAGTTATTGTATGTGTTAACATATAGTTGTTATTGTACGTGTTAACATATAGTTGTTATTGTACGTGTTAACATATAGTAGTTATTGTGAGTGTTAACGTATAGTAGTTATTGTTTGTGTTAACATATCGTAGTTATTGTACGTGTTAACATATAGTAGTTATTGTACCTGTTAACATATAGTAGTTATTGTTCGTGTTAACATATAGTAGTTATTGTGCGTGTTAACATATAGTAGTTATTGTTCGTGTTAACATATAGTAGTTATTGTGCGTGTTAACATATAGTAGTTATTGTACGTGTTAACATATAGTTGTCATTGTACCTGTTAACATATAGTAGTTATTGTTCGTGTTAACATATAGTAGTTATTGTGCGTGTTAACATATAGTAGTTATTGTGCGTGTTAACATATAGTAGTTATTGTAGTTAACATATAGTAGTTATTGTGCGTGTTAACATATAGTAGTTATTGTGAGTGTTAACATATAGTAGTTATTGTTCGTGTTAACATATAGTAGTTATTGTGCGTGTTAACATATAGTAGTTATTGTACGTGTTAACATATAGTAGTTATTGTGCGTGTTAACATATAGTAGTTATTGTAAACATATAGTAGTTATTGTACGTGTTAACATATAGTAGTTATTGTGAGTGTTAACATATAGTTGTTATTGTGCGTGTTAACATATAGTAGTTATTGTTTGTGTTAACATATAGTAGTTATTGTGAGTGTTAACATATAGTAGTTATTGTTTGTGTTAACATATAGTAGTTATTGTACCTGTTAACATATAGTAGTTATTGTTCGTGTTAACATATAGTAGTTATTGTGCGTGTTAACATATAGTAGTTATTGTTGTTAACATATAGTAGTTATTGTGCGTGTTAACATATAGTAGTTATTGTTTGTGTTAACATATAGTAGTTATTGTTTGTGTTAACATATAGTAGTTATTGTTCGTGTTAACATATAGTAGTTATTGTGAGTGTTAACATATAGTAGTTATTGTTCGTGTTAACATATAGTAGTTATTGTTCGTGTTAACATATAGTAGTTATTGTGAGTGTTAACATATAGTAGTTATTGTGAGTGTTAACATATAGTAGTTATTGTTTGTGTTAACATATTGATGTTGTTGTGCGTGTTAACATATAGTAGTTATTGTGCGTGTTAACATATAGTAGTTATTGTTTGTGTTAACATATAGTAGTTATTGTGTGTGTTAACATGTAGTAGTTATTGTTTGTGTTAACATATTGATGTTATTGTGCGTGTTAACATGTAGTAGTTATTGTTCGTGTTAACATATCGTAGTTATTGTGTGTGTTAACATGTAGTAGTTATTGTTTGTGTTAACATATTGATGTTATTGTGTGTGTTAACATATAGTAGTTATTGTGAGTGTTAACATATAGTAGTTATTGTTTGTGTTAACATATCGATGTTATTGTGCGTGTTAACATATAGTAGTTATTGTTTGTGTTAACATATTGATGTTATTGTGCGTGTTAACATGTAGTAGTTATTGTTTGTGGTAACATATAGTAGTTATTGTACGTGTTAACATATAGTAGTTATTGTACGTGTTAACATATAGTAGTTATTGTGAGTGTTAACATATCGTAGTTATTGTACGTGTTAACATATAGTAGTTATTGTACGTGTTAACATATAGTAGTTATTGTACGTGTTAACATATAGTTGTTATTGTACGTGTTAACATATAGTAGTTATTGTACGTGTTAACATATAGTTGTTATTGTACGTGTTAACATATAGTAGTTATTGTGCGTGTTAACATATAGTAGTTATTGTGAGTGTTAACATATAGTAGTTATTGTACGTGTTAACATATAGTAGTTATTGTGAGTGTTAACATATAGTTGTTATTGTACGTGTTAACATATAGTAGTTATTGTACGTGTTAACATATAGTTGTTATTGTACGTGTTAACATATAGTTGTTATTGTACGTGTTAACATATAGTTGTTATTGTACGTGTTAACATATAGTAGTTATTGTACGTGTTAACGTATAGTAGTTATAGTTTGTGTTAACATATCGTAGTTATTGTACGTGTTAACATATAGTAGTTATTGTTTGTGTTAACATATTGATGTTATTGTGCGTGTTAACATATAGTAGTTATTGTTCGTGTTAACATATAGTAGTTATTGTTCGTGTTAACATATAGTAGTTATTGTACGTGTTAACATATAGTAGTTATTGTGAGTGTTAACATATAGTTGTTATTGTGTGTAACATATAGTAGTTATTGTTAACACGTTAACATATATATGTTAACATGTTAACATATAGTACAATGTTATATGTTAACACGTGTTAACATATCGTAGTTATTGTATGTGTTAACATATAGTTGTCATTGTACGTGTTAACATATAGTTGTTATTGTACGTGTTAACATATAGTAGTTATTGTGAGTGTTAACATATAGTAGTTATAGTTTGTGTTAACATATCGTAGTTATTGTACGTGTTAACATATAGTAGTTATTGTACCTGTTAACATATAGTAGTTATTGTTCGTGTTAACATATAGTAGTTATTGTGCGTGTTAACATATAGTAGTTATTGTGTGTTAACATATAGTAGTTATTGTGCGTGTTAACATATAGTAGTTATTGTTGTTAACATATAGTTGTTATTGTGTGTTAACATATAGTAGTTATTGTACGTGTTAACATATAGTAGTTATTGTACGTGTTAACATATAGTAGTTATTGTGAGTGTTAACATATAGTAGTTATTGTTCGTGTTAACATATAGTAGTTATTGTGCGTGTTAACATATAGTAGTTATTGTGAGTGTTAACATATAGTAGTTATTGTGCGTGTTAACATATAGTAGTTATTGTACGTGTTAACATATAGTAGTTATTGTACCTGTTAACATATAGTTGTTATTGTTCGTGTTAACATATAGTAGTTATTGTTTGTGTTAACATATAGTAGTTATTGTGAGTGATAACATATAGTTGTTATTGTACGTGTTAACATATAGTAGTTTATTGTGAGTGTTAACATATAGTAGTTATTGTTTGTGTTAACATATAGTAGTTATTGTACGTGTTAACATATAGTAGTTATTGTACCTGTTAACATATAGTAGTTATTGTTCGTGTTAACATATAGTAGTTATTGTTTGTGTTAACATACTGTAGTTATTGTGCGTGTTAACATGTAGTAGTTATTGTTTGTGTTAACATATAGTAGTTATTGTGAGTGTTAACATATAGTAGTTATTGTTTGTGTTAACAGATTGATGTTATTGTGTGTTAACATATAGTAGTTATTGTTTGTGTTAACAGATAGATGTTATTGTGCGTGTTAACATATAGTAGTTATTGTTTGTGTTAACATATAGTGATGTTATTGTGCGTGTTAACATATAGTAGTTATTGTGCGTGTTAACATATAGTAGTTATTGTTTGTGTTAACATATTGTAATTATTGTGTGTGTTAACATATAGTAGTTATTGTTTGTGTTAACAGATTGATGTTATTGTGCGTGTTAACATATAGTAGTTATTGTTTGTGTTAACATATTGATAGTTATTGTGCGTGTTAACATATAGTAGTTATTGTTTGTGTTAACATATAGTAGTTATTGTGAGTGTTAACATGTAGTAGTTATTGTGAGTGTTAACATGTAGTAGTTATTGTGAGTGTTAACATACAGTAGTTATTGTGCGTGTAAACATACAGTAGTTATTGTGAGTGTTAACATGTAGTAGTTAGTGAGTGTTAACATACAGTAGTTATTGTTTGTGTTAACATATAGTAGTTATTGTTCGTGTTAACATATAGTAGTTATTGTTTGCATTAACATATAGTAGTTATTGTGCGTGTTAACATATAGTAGTTATTGTGAGTGTTAACATACAGTAGTTATTGTTTGTGTTAACATATAGTAGTTATTGTTTGTGTTAACATATAGTAGTTATTGTTTGTGTTAACATATAGTAGTTATTGTTTGTGTTAACATATAGTAGTTATTGTGAGTGTTAACATATAGTAGTTATTGTGTGTGTTAACATATAGTAGTTATTGTGAGTGTTAACATATAGTAGTTATTGTGTGTGTTAACATATAGTAGTTATTGTGTGTGTTAACATATAGTAGTTATTGTGCGTGTTAACATATAGTAGTTATTGTGAGTGTTAACATATAGTAGTTATTGTTTGTGTTAACATATAGTAGTTATTGTTTGTGTTAACATATAGTAGTTATTGTGAGTGTTAACATATAGTAGTTATTGTTTGTGTTAACATATAGTAGTTATTGTTCGTGTTAACATATAGTAGTTATTGTGAGTGTTAACATATAGTAGTTATTGTTTGTGTTAACATATAGTAGTTATTGTGTGTGTTAACATATAGTAGTTATTGTTTGTGTTAACATATAGTAGTTATTGTTTGTGTTAACATATAGTAGTTATTGTGCGTGTTAACATATAGTAGTTATTGTGTGTGTTAACATATAGTAGTTATTGTACATGTTAACATATAGTAGTTATTGTTTATGTTAACATATAGTACTTATTGTGTATGTTAATATTTAGTAGTTATGTTACATGTTAACATATAGTAGTTATTATGCGTGTTAACATATAGTAGTTATTGTGCGTGTTAACATATAGTAGTTATTGTGAGTGTTAACATATAGTAGTTATTGTGAGTGTTAACATATAGTAGTTATTGTGAGTGTTAACATATAGTAGTTATTGTGCGTGTTAACATATAGTAGTTATTGTGCGTGTTAACATATAGTAGTTATTGTTTGTGTTAACATATAGTAGTTATTGTGCGTGTTAACATATAGTAGTTATTGTTTGTGTTAACATATAGTAGTTATTGTTTGTGTTAACATATAGTAGTTATTGTTTGTGTTAACATATAGTAGTTATTGTTTGTGTTAACATATAGTAGTTATTGTTTGTGTTAACATATAGTAGTTATTGTGTGTGTTAACATATAGTAGTTATTGTTCACGTTAACATATAGTAGTTATTGTTTGTGGTAACATATAGTAGTTATTGTGCGTGTTAACATATTGATGTTATTGTGAGTGTTAACATATAGTAGTTATTGTGAGTGTTAACATATTGATGTTATTGTTTGTGTTAACATATTGATGTTATTGTGAGTGTTAACATATTGATGTTATTGTGCGTGTTAACATATAGTAGTTATTGTTTGTGGTAACATATAGTAGTTATTGTTTGTGTTAACATGTAGTAGTTATTGTTTGTGTTAACATATAGTAGTTATTGTGTGTGTTAACATATAGTAGTTATTGTTTGTGTTAACATATTGATGTTATTGTGCGTGTTAACATGTAGTAGTTATTGTTTGTGGTAACATATAGTAGTTATTGTACGTGTTAACATATAGTAGTTATTGTACGTGTTAACATATAGTAGTTATTGTGAGTGTTAACATATCGTAGTTATTGTACGTGTTAACATATAGTAGTTATTGTACGTGTTAACATATAGTAGTTATTGTACGTGTTAACATATAGTTGTTATTGTACGTGTTAACATATAGTTGTTATTGTGCGTGTTAACATATAGTTGTTATTGTACGTGTTAACATATAGTAGTTATTGTACGTGTTAACATATAGTAGTTATTGTGAGTGTTAACATATAGTAGTTATTGTGCGTGTTAACATATAGTTGTTATTGTACGTGTTAACATATAGTTGTTATTGTACGTGTTAACATATAGTAGTTATTGTACGTGTTAACATATAGTAGTTATTGTACGTGTTAACATATAGTTGTTATTGTACGTGTTAACATATAGTAGTTATTGTGAGTGTTAACATATAGTTGTTATTGTTTGTGTTAACATATAGTAGTTATTGTGTGTGTTAACATGTAGTAGTTATTGTTTGTGTTAACATATTGATGTTATTGTGCGTGTTAACATATAGTAGTTATTGTTCGTGTTAACATATAGTAGTTATTGTTCGTGTTAACATATAGTAGTTATTGTACGTGTTAACATATAGTAGTTATTGTGAGTGTTAACATATAGTTGTTATTGTACGTGTTAACACTCACAATAACTAATATGTTAACATATTATATGTTAACATGTAACAACTATATGTTAACACGTACAATAGTACTATATGTTAACACGCACAATAACTACTATATGTTAACATATAGTTGTTATTGTATGTGTTAACATATAGTTGTTATTGTACGTGTTAACATATAGTTGTTATTGTACGTGTTAACATATAGTAGTTATTGTACGTGTTAACGTATAGTAGTTATAGTTTGTGTTAACATATCGTAGTTATTGTACGTGTTAACATATAGTAGTTATTGTACCTGTTAACATATAGTAGTTATTGTTCGTGTTAACATATAGTAGTTATTGTGCGTGTTAACATATAGTAGTTATTGTGCGTGTTAACATATAGTAGTTATTGTGCGTGTTAACATATAGTAGTTATTGTACGTGTTAACATATAGTTGTTATTGTACGTGTTAACATATAGTAGTTATTGTACGTGTTAACATATAGTAGTTATTGTACGTGTTAACATATAGTAGTTATTGTGAGTGTTAACATATAGTAGTTATTGTTCGTGTTAACATATAGTAGTTATTGTACGTGTTAACATATAGTAGTTATTGTTTGTGTTAACATATAGTAGTTATTGTTTGTGTGTTAACATATAGTAGTTATTGTACGTGTTAACATATAGTAGTTATTGTACCTGTTAACATATAGTTGTTATTGTTCGTGTTAACATATAGTAGTTATTGTTTGTGTTAACATATAGTAGTTATTGTGAGTGATAACATATAGTTGTTATTGTACGTGTTAACATATAGTATTTATTGTGAGTGTTAACATATAGTAGTTATTGTTTGTGTTAACATATAGTAGTTATTGTACGTGTTAACATATAGTAGTTATTGTACCTGTTAACATATAGTAGTTATTGTTCGTGTTAACATATAGTAGTTATTGTACGTGTTAACATACTGATGTTATTGTGCGTGTTAACATGTAGTAGTTATTGTTTGTGTTTACATATAGTAGTTATTGTGAGTGTTAACATATAGTAGTTATTGTTTGTGTTAACAGATTGATGTTATTGTGCGTGTTAACATATAGTAGTTATTGTTTGTGTTAACATATTGATGTTGTTGTGCGTGTTAACATATAGTAGTTATTGTTTGTGTTAACATATTGATGTTATTGTGCGTGTTAACATATAGTAGTTATTGTTCGTGTTAACATATAGTAGTTATTGTACGTGTTAACATATAGTAGTTATTGTTTGTGTTAACATATAGTAGTTATTGTTTGTGTTAACAGATTGATGTTATTGTGCGTGTTAACATATAGTAGTTATTGTTTGTGTTAACATATTGATGTTGTTGTGCGTGTTAACATATAGTAGTTATTGTTCGTGTTAACATATAGTAGTTATTGTGAGTGTTAACATGTAGTAGTTATTGTGAGTGTTAACATGTAGTAGTTATTGTTTGTGTTAACATACAGTAGTTATTGTGCGTGTAAACATACAGTAGTTATTGTGAGTGTTAACATGTAGTAGTTAGTGAGTGTTAACATATAGTAGTTATTGTGAGTGTTAACATACAGTAGTTATTGTTTGTGTTAACATATAGTAGTTATTGTTTGTGTTAACATATAGTAGTTATTGTGAGTGTTAACATATAGTAGTTATTGTTTGTGTTAACATATAGTAGTTATTGTTTGTGTTAACATATAGTAGTTATTGTTTGTGTTAACATATAGTAGTTATTGTTTGTGTTAACATACAGTAGTTATTGTTTGTGTTAACATATAGTAGTTATTGTGAGTGTTAACATATAGTAGTTATTGTGAGTGTTAACATATAGTAGTTATTGTGAGTGTTAACATATAGTAGTTATTGTGTGTGTTAACATGTAGTAGTTATTGTGAGTGTTAACATATAGTAGTTATTGTGTGTTAACATATAGTAGTTATTGTTTGTGTTAACATATAGTAGTTATTGTTTGTGTTAACATATAGTAGTTATTGTTTGTGTTAACATATAGTAGTTATTGTGAGTGTTAACATATAGTAGTTATTGTTTGTGTTAACATATAGTAGTTATTGTTTGTGTTAACATATAGTAGTTATTGTGTGTGTTAACATACAGTAGTTATTGTTTGTGTTAACATATAGTAGTTATTGTTCGTGTTAACATATAGTAGTTATTGTTTGTGTTAACATATAGTAGTTATTGTGCGTGTTAACATATAGTAGTTATTGTTTGCATTAACATATAGTAGTTATTGTGTGTGTTAACATATAGTAGTTATTGTACGTGTTAACATATAGTAGTTATTGTTTATGTTAACATATAGTACTTATTGTGTATGTTAATATTTAGTAGTTATGTTACATGTTAACATATAGTAGTTATTATGCGTGTTAACATATAGTAGTTATTGTGCGTGTTAACATATAGTAGTTATTGTGAGTGTTAACATATAGTAGTTATTGTGAGTGTTAACATATAGTAGTTATTGTGAGTGTTAACATACAGTAGTTATTGTTGTTAACATATAGTAGTTATTGTGCGTGTTAACATACAGTAGTTATTGTGTGTGTTAACATATAGTAGTTATTGTGCGTGTTAACATATAGTAGTTATTGTTTGTGTTAACATATAGTAGTTATTGTTTGTGTTAACATATAGTAGTTATTGTTTGTGGTAACATATAGTAGTTATTGTTTGTGTTAACATATAGTAGTTATTGTTTGTGTTAACATATAGTAGTTATTGTGTGTGTTAACATATAGTAGTTATTGTGTGTGTTAACATATAGTAGTTATTGTGCGTGTTAACATATAGTAGTTATTGTGTGTGTTAACATATAGTAGTTATTGTGCGTGTTAACATATAGTAGTTATTGTGCGTGTTAACATATAGTAGTTATTGTTTGTGTTAACATATAGTAGTTATTGTTTGTGTTAACATATAGTAGTTATTGTTTGTGTTAACATATAGTAGTTATTGTGTGTGTTAACATATAGTAGTTATTGTGTGTGTTAACATATAGTAGTTATTGTGCGTGTTAACATATAGTAGTTATTGTGTGTGTTAACATATAGTAGTTATTGTTTGTGTTAACATGTAGTATTTATTGTGTGTGTTAACATATAGTAGTTATTGTTTGTGTTAACCTATAGTAGTTATTGTTTGTGTTAACAAGTAGTATTTATTGTGTGTGTTAACATATAGGAGTTATTGTGCGTGTTAACATATAGTAGTTATTGTTTATGTTAACATATAGTAGTTATTGTGTGTGTTAACATATAGTAGTTATTGTTTGTGTTAACATATAGTAGTTATTGTGTGTGTTAACATATAGTAGTTATTGTGTGTGTTAACATATAGTAGTTATTGTGTGTGTTAACATATAGTAGTTATTGTGTGTGTTAACATATAGTAGTTATTGTGTGTGTTAACATATAGTAGTTATTGTGTGTGTTAACATATAGTAGTTATTGTGTGTGTTAACATATAGTAGTTATTGTGTGTGTTAACATATAGTAGTTATTGTGTGTGTTAACATATAGTAGTTATTGTGTGTGTTAACATATAGTAGTTATTGTTTGTGTTAACATATAGTAGTTATTGTGAGTGTTAACATATAGTAGTTATTGTTTGTGTTAACATATAGTAGTTATTGTTTGTGTTAACATATAGTAGTTGTTTGTGTTAACATATAGTAGTTATTGTGAGTGTTAACATATAGTAGTTATTGTGCGTGTTAACATATAGTAGTTATTGTTTGTGTTAACATATAGTAGTTATTGTGCGTGTTAACATATAGTAGTTATTGTTTGTGTTAACATATAGTAGTTATTGTTTGTGTTAACATACAGTAGTTATTGTTTGTGTTAACATATAGTAGTTATTGTGTGTGTTAACATATAGTAGTTATTGTGTGTGTTAACATATAGTAGTTATTGTGTGTGTTAACATATAGTAGTTATTGTACGTGTTAACATATAGTAGTTATTGTACCTGTTAACATATAGTAGTTATTGTTTGTGTTAACATATAGTAGTTATTGTACGTGTTAACATACTGATGTTAAACATGTAGTAGTTATTGTTTGTGTTAACATATAGTAGTTATTGTGAGTGTTAACATATAGTAGTTATTGTTTGTGTTAACAGATAGATGTTATTGTGGTGTTAACATATAGTAGTTATTGTTTGTGTTAACAGATAGATAGTTATTGTGCGTGTTAACATATAGTAGTTATTGTTTGTGTTAACATATAGTAGTTATTGTGCGTGTTAACATATAGTAGTTATTGTGCGTGTTAACATATAGTAGTTATTGTTTGTGTTAACATATAGTAGTTATTGTGTGTGTTAACATGTAGTAGTTATTGTTTGTGTTAACAGATATAGTTATTGTGCGTGTTAACATATAGTAGTTATTGTTTGTGTTAACATATATGTTGTTGTGCGTGTTAACATATAGTAGTTATTGTTTGTGTTAACATATAGTAGTTATTGTGAGTGTTAACATGTAGTAGTTATTGTGAGTGTTAACATACAGTAGTTATTGTGCGTGTAAACATATAGTAGTTATTGTGAGTGTTAACATGTAGTAGTTAGTGAGTGTTAACATACAGTAGTTATTGTGCGTGTTAACATATAGTAGTTATTGTGCGTGTTAACATATAGTAGTTATTGTTTGTGTTAACATATAGTAGTTATTGTGCGTGTTAACATATAGTAGTTATTGTTTGTGTTAACATATAGTAGTTATTGTTTGCGTTAACATATAGTAGTTATTGTTTGTGTTAACATATAGTAGTTATTGTACGTGTTAACATATAGTAGTTATTGTTTGTGTTAACATACAGTAGTTATTGTTTGTGTTAACATATAGTAGTTATTGTTTGTGTTAACATATAGTAGTTATTGTTCGTGTTAACATATAGTAGTTATTGTTTGCATTAACATATAGTAGTTATTGTGCGTGTTAACATATAGTAGTTATTGTGCGTGTTAACATATAGTAGTTATTGTGCGTGTTAACATATAGTAGTTATTGTTTGTGTTAACATATAGTAGTTATTGTTTGTGTTAACATATAGTAGTTATTGTTTGTGTTAACATATAGTAGTTATTGTGTGTGTTAACATATAGTAGTTATTGTTTGTGTTAACATATAGTAGTTATGGTGCGTGTTAATATACATTTGTTTCTGTGCGTGTTTACATATAGTAGTTTTTGTGAGTGTTAACATATAGTAGCAATTGTTTGTGTTAACATATAGTAGTTATTGTGATTGTTAGCACATAGTAGTTATTGTGCATGTTAACATGTAGTAGCTATTGTGCGTGGTAACATAAATGTTGTTATTGTGCGTGTTAACATATAGTAGTTATTGTTTATGTTAACATATAGTAGTTATTGTGTGTGTTAACATATAGTAGTTATTGTGAGTGTTAACATGTAGTAGTTATTGTGAGTGTTAACATATAGTAGTTATTGTGAGTGTTAACATATAGTAGTTATTGTACGTGTTAACATATAGTAGTTATTGTGAGTGTTAACATGTAGTAGTTATTGTGAGTGTTAACATACAGTAGTTATTGTGCGTGTTAACATATAGTAGTTATTGTGCGTGTTAACATATAGTAGTTATTGTGTGTGTTAACATATAGTAGTTATTGTTTGTGTTAACATATAGTAGTTATTGTTTGTTAACATATAGTAGTTATTGTTTGTGTTAACATATAGTAGTTATTGTTTGTGTTAACATATAGTAGTTATTGTTTGTGTTAACATATAGTAGTTGTTGTTTGTGTTAACATACAGTAGTTATTGTTTGTGTTAACATATAGTAGTTATTGTGTGTGTTAACATATAGTAGTTATTGTGTGTGTTAACATATAGTAGTTATTGTGCGTGTTAACATATAGTAGTTATTGTGTGTGTTAACATATAGTAGTTATTGTGCATGTTAACATATAGTAGTTATTGTGCGTGTTAACATATAGTAGTTATTGTGAGTGTTAAGCATATAGTAGTTATTGTTTGTGTTAACATATAGTAGTTATTGTTTGTGTTAACATAGAGTAGTTATTGTGAGTGTTAACATATAGTAGTTATTGTGAGTGTTAACATATAGTAGTTATTGTTTGTGTTAACATATAGTAGTTATTGTGTGTGTTAACATACAGTAGTTATTGTTTGTGTTAACATATAGTAGTTATTGTTTGTGTTAACATATAGTAGTTATTGTTTGTGTTAACCTATAGTAGTTATTGTTTGTGTTAACAAGTAGTATTTATTGTGTGTGTTAACATATAGGAGTTATGTTTTGCACGTTAACATATAGTAGTTATTGTTTATGTTAACATATAGTAGTTATTGTGTGTGTTAACATATAGTAGTTATTGTTTGTGTTAACATATAGTAGTTATTGTGTGTGTTAACATATAGTAGTTATTGTGTGTGTTAACATATAGTAGTTATTGTGTGTGTTAACATATAGTAGTTATTGTGTGTGTTAACATATAGTAGTTATTGTGTGTGTTAACATATAGTAGTTATTGTGTGTGTTAACATATAGTAGTTATTGTGTGTGTTAACATATAGTAGTTATTGTGTGTGTTAACATATAGTAGTTATTGTGTGTGTTAACATATAGTAGTTATTGTTTGTGTTAACATATAGTAGTTATTGTTTGTGTTAACATATAGTAGTTATTGTGCGTGTTAACATATAGTAGTTATTGTTTGCATTAACATATAGTAGTTATTGTGTGTGTTAACATATAGTAGTTATTGTACGTGTTAACATATAGTAGTTATTGTGAGTGTTAACATATAGTAGTTATTGTGCGTGTTAACATATAGTAGTTATTGTTTGCGTTAACATATAGTAGTTATTGTTTGCATTAACATATAGTAGTTGTTTGCATTAACATATACTAGTTATTGTTTGCATTAACATATAGTAGTTATTGTTTACATTAACATACTAGTTATTGTTTGTGTTAACATATAGTAGTTATTGTTTGTGTTAACATATAGTAGTTATTGTTTGCATTAACATGTAGTAGTTATTGTTTGTGTTAACATAGTAGTTATTGTTTGTGTTAACATATACTAGTTATTGTTTGTGTTAACATATACTAGTTATTGTTTGTGTTAACATATACTAGTTATTGTTTGTGTTAACATATACTAGTTATTGTTTGTGTTAACATATAGTAGTTATAGTTTGCGGTAACATATAGTAGTTATTGTTTGTTAACATATAGTAGTTAACATTAACATATAGTAGTTATTGTTTGTGTTAACATATAGTAGTTATTGTTTGCATTAACATATAGTAGTTATAGTTTGCGGTAACATATAGTAGTTATTGTTTGTGTTAACATATAGTAGTTATTGTTTGTGGTAACATATAGTAGTTATTGTTATTGTTAACATATGTAGTTATTGTTTGCATTAACATATAGTAGTTATTGTTTGTGGTAACATATAGTAGTTATTGTTTGTGTTAACATATAGTAGTTATTGTTTGTGGTTAACATATAGTAGTTATTGTTTGTGGTAACATATAGTAGTTATTGTTATTGTTAACATATGGTAGTTATTGTTATTGTTAACATATAGTAGTTATTGTTTGTGGTAACATATAGTAGTTATTGTTTTGTTAACATATAGTAGTTATTGTTTGCATTAACATATAGTAGTTATTGTTTGTGTTAACATATAGTAGTTATTGTTTGTGTTAACATATAGTAGTTATTGTTTGCATTAACATATAGTAGTTATTGTTTGTGTTAACATATAGTAGTTATTGTTATTGTTAACATATAGTAGTTATTGTTTGTTAACATATAGTAGTTATTGTGCGTGTTAACATATAGTAGTTATTGTTATGTGTTAACATATAGTAGTTATTGTTTGCATTAACATATAGTAGTTATTGTTTGTGTTAACATATAGTAGTTATTGTTATTGTTAACATATGGTAGTTATTGTTTGCATTAACATATAGTAGTTATTGTTTGTGTTAACATACAGTAGTTATTGTTTGTGTTAACATACAGTAGTTATTGTTTGTGTTAACATACAGTAGTTATTGTTTGTGTTAACATACAGTAGTTATTGTTTGTGTTAACATGTAGTAGTTATTGTGCGTGTTAACATGTAGTAGTTATTGTTTGTGTTAACATACAGTAGTTATTGTTCGTGTTAACATACAGTAGTTATTGTGCGTGTTACCATATACCAGTTATTGTTTGCGTTAACATATAGTAGTTGTTTGCATTAACATATAGTAGTTGTTTGCATTAACATATACTAGTTATTGTTTGCATTAACATGTAGTAGTTATTGTTTGTGTTAACATATTGTAGTTATGTTGCGTGTTAACATATCATAGTTATTGTTTGTGGTAAAATATAGTAGTTATTGTTTGTGTTAACATATAGTAGTTTTTGTTTGTGTTAACAAATAGTAGTTATTGTGCGTGTTAACATAGAGTAGTTATTGTGCGTGTTAACATATAGTAGTTATTGTGCGTGTTAACATATAGTAGTTATTGTGCGTGTTAACATATTGATGTTATTGTGTGTGTTAAGATATAGTAGTTATTGTGTGTTAACATATAGTAGTTATTGTGAGTGTTAACATATAGTAGTTATTGTTTGTGTTAACATATAGTAGTTATTGTGCGTGTAACATATAGTAGTTATTGTTTGTGTTAACATATTGATGTTATTGTGCGTGTTAACATGTAGTAGTTATTGTTTGTGGTAACATATAGTAGTTATTGTACGTGTTAACATATAGTAGTTATTGTAAGTGTTAACATATAGTAGTTATTGTGAGTGTTAACATATAGTAGTTATTGTTTGTGTTAACATATAGTTGTTATTGTTGTTAACATATAGTAGTTATTGTGTGTTAACATATAGTAGTTATTGTTTGTGTTAACATATAGTTGTTATTGTTTGTGTTAACATATAGTAGTTATTGTTTGTGTTAACATATAGTAGTTATTGTTTGTGTTAACATATAGTAGTTATTGTGAGTGTTAACATATAGTAGTTATTGTTTAACATATAGTAGTTATTGTTTGTGTTAACATATAGTTGTTATTGTGCGTGTTAACATATAGTAGTTATTGTGCGTGTTAACATATAGTAGTTATTGTTGTTAACATATAGTTGTTATTGTACGTGTTAACATAGTTGTTATTGTAGTGTTAACATATAGTAGTTATTGTGAGTGTTAACATATAGTAGTTATTGTTTGTGTTAACATATAGTAGTTATTGTGTGTGTTAACATGTAGTAGTTATTGTTTGTGTTAACATATTGTGTTATTGTGCGTGTTAACATATAGTAGTTATTGTTTGTGTTAACATATAGTAGTTATTGTTCGTGTTAACATATAGTAGTTATTGTTTGTGTTAACATATAGTAGTTATTGTGAGTGTTAACATATAGTTGTTATTGTGCGTGTTAACATATAGTAGTTATTGTACGTGTTAACATATAGTAGTTATTGTGCGTGTTAACATATAGTTGTTATTGTTTGTGTTAACATATAGTAGTTATTGTGCGTGTTAACATATAGTAGTTATATGTTAACACGTTTGTGTTAACATATAGTAGTTATTGTTAGTGTTAACATATAGTAGTTATTGTGTTATGTTAACATATAGTAGTTATTGTATGTGTTAACATATAGTTGTTATTGTACGTGTTAACATATAGT
This sequence comes from Oncorhynchus tshawytscha, assembly GCF_018296145.1. Taxonomy (NCBI): domain Eukaryota; kingdom Metazoa; phylum Chordata; class Actinopteri; order Salmoniformes; family Salmonidae; genus Oncorhynchus; species Oncorhynchus tshawytscha. The sequence continues at coordinate 35,502,681 of NC_056441.1, forward strand.
AGTTATTGTACGTGTTAACATATAGTAGTTATTGTGAGTGTTAACATATAGTAGTTATAGTTTGTGTTAACATATAGTAGTTATTGTGCGTGTTAACATATAGTAGTTATTGTACCTGTTAACATATAGTAGTTATTGTTTGTGTTAACATATAGTAGTTATTGTGCGTGTTAACATATAGTAGTTATTGTGTTAACATATAGTAGTTATTGTTTGTGTTAACATATAGTAGTTATTGTGCGTGTTAACATATAGTAGTTATTGTGCGTGTTAACATATAGTAGTTATTGTACGTGTTAACATATAGTAGTTATTGTTTAACATATAGTAGTTATTGTGAGTGTTAACATATAGTAGTTATTGTGCGTGTTAACATATAGTAGTTATTGTACGTGTTAACATATAGTAGTTATTGTGAGTGTTAACATATAGTAGTTATTGTGCGTGTTAACATATAGTAGTTATTGTTTGTGTTAACATATAGTAGTTATTGCGTGTTAACATATAGTAGTTATTGTGAGTGTTAACATATAGTAGTTATTGTTTGTGTTAACATATAGTAGTTATTGTGCGTGTTAACATATAGTAGTTATTGTACCTGTTAACATATAGTTGTTATTGTTCGTGTTAACATATAGTAGTTATTGTTTGCCTGTTAACATATAGTAGTTATTGTTCGTGTTAACATATAGTAGTTATTGTTTGTGTTAACATACTGAGTAGTTATTGTGCGTGTTAACATGTAGTAGTTATTGTTTGTGTTAACATATAGTAGTTATTGTTTGTGTTAACATATAGTAGTTATTGTTTGTGTTAACAGATTGATGTTATTGTGGTGTTAACATATAGTAGTTATTGTTTGTGTTAACATATTGTAGTTATTGTTTGTGTTAACATATAGTAGTTATTGTTTGTGTTAACATATTGATGTTGTTGTTGTTAACATATAGTAGTTATTGTGCGTGTTAACATATAGTAGTTATTGTTTGTGTTAACATATAGTAGTTATTGTTTGTGTTAACATATAGTAGTTATTGTTTGTGTTAACATATGTTATTGTGCGTAACATATAGTTTATTGTTTGTGTTAACATATAGTAGTTATTGTGCGTGTTAACATATAGTAGTTATTGTTCGTGTTAACATATAGTAGTTATTGTGAGTGTTAACATATAGTAGTTATTGTGAGTGTTAACATGTAGTAGTTATTGTGACATATAGTAGTTATTGTGCGTGTTAACATACAGTAGTTATTGTGAGTGTTAACATATAGTAGTTAGTGAGTGTTAACATATAGTAGTTATTGTTTGTGTTAACATATAGTAGTTATTGTGCATTAACATATAGTAGTTATTGTTTGTGTTAACATATAGTAGTTATTGTGTGTTAACATATAGTAGTTATTGTTTGTGTTAACATATAGTAGTTATTGTTTGTGTTAACATATAGTAGTTATTGTTTGTGTTAACATATAGTAGTTATTGTTTGTGTTAACATATAGTAGTTATTGTTTGTGTTAACATATAGTAGTTATTGTGTTGTTAACATATAGTAGTTATTGTGCGTGTTAACATATAGTAGTTATTGTGCGTGTTAACATATAGTAGTTATTGTTTGTGTTAACATATAGTAGTTATTGTTTGTGTTAACATATAGTAGTTATTGTTTGTGTTAACATATAGTAGTTATTGTGAGTGTTAACATACAGTAGTTATTGTTTGTGTTAACATATAGTAGTTATTGTTTGTGTTAACATATAGTAGTTATTGTTTGTGTTAACATATAGTAGTTATTGTTTGTGTTAACATATAGTAGTTATTGTTTGTGTTAACATATAGTAGTTATTGTTTGTGTTAACATATAGTAGTTATTGTTTGTGTTAACATATAGTAGTTATTGTGCGTGTTAACATATAGTAGTTATTGTGTGTGTTAACATATAGTAGTTATTGTTTGTGTTAACATATAGTAGTTATTGTGAGTGTTAACATACAGTAGTTATTGTTTGTGTTAACATATAGTAGTTATTGTTTGTGTTAACATATAGTAGTTATTGTGAGTGTTAACATACAGTAGTTATTGTTTGTGTTAACATATAGTAGTTATTGTTTGTGTTAACATATAGTAGTTATTGTTTGTGTTAACATATAGTAGTTATTGTACGTGTTAACATATAGTAGTTGTTTGCATTAACATATACTAGTTATTGTTTGCATTAACATGTAGTAGTTATTGTTTGTGTTAACATATTGTAGTTATTGTTTGTGTTAACATATAGTAGTTATTGTACGTGTTAACATATAGTAGTTATTGTTTGTGTTAACATATAGTAGTTATTGTGCGTGTTAACATATAGTAGTTATTGTGCGTGTTAACATATAGTAGTTATTGTTTGTGTTAACATATAGTAGTTATTGTTTGTGTTAACATATAGTAGTTATTGTGAGTGTTAACATATAGTAGTTATTGTGTGTGTTAACATATAGTAGTTATTGTACATGTTAACATATAGTAGTTATTGTTTGTGTTAACATATAGTAGTTATTGTTTGTGTTAACATATTGTAGTTATTGTTTGTGTTAACATACAGTAGTTATTGTACGTGTTAACATATAGTAGTTATTGTGAGTGTTAACATGTAGTAGTTATTGTGAGTGTTAACATATAGTAGTTATTGTGAGTGTTAACATATAGTAGTTATTGTGCGTGTTAACATATAGTAGTTATTGTTTGCGTTAACATATAGTAGTTATTGTTTGCATTAACATATAGTAGTTATGTTACATGTTAACATATAGTAGTTATTGTTTATGTTAACATATAGTAGTTATTGTGTGTGTTAACATATAGTAGTTATTGTGTGTGTTAACATATAGTAGTTATTGTGCACGTGTTAACATATAGTAGTTATTGTGCGTGTTAACATATAGTAGTTATTGTTTGTGTTAACATATAGTAGTTATTGTGTGTGTTAACATATAGTAGTTATTGTGTGTGTTAACATATAGTAGTTATTGTGTGTGTTAACATATAGTAGTTATTGTGTGTGTTAACATATAGTAGTTATTGTGTGTGTTAACATATAGTAGTTATTGTGTGTGTTAACATATACTAGTTATTGTTTGCATTAACATGTAGTAGTTATTGTTTGTGTTAACATATTGTAGTTATTGTTTGTGTTAACATATAGTAGTTATTGTACGTGTTAACATATAGTAGTTATTGTTTGTGTTAACATATAGTAGTTATTGTGCGTGTTAACATATAGTAGTTATTGTGCGTGTTAACATATAGTAGTTATTGTTTGTGTTAACATATAGTAGTTATTGTGCGTGTTAACATATAGTAGTTATTGTTCGTGTTAACATATAGTAGTTATTGTTCGTGTTAACATATAGTAGTTATTGTTTGTTAACATATAGTAGTTATTGTGCGTGTAAACATATAGTAGTTATTGTTTGCATTAACATATAGTAGTTATTGTTTGTTAACATACTAGTTATTGTTTGTGTTAAAATATAGCAGTTATTGTTTGTGTTAACATATAGTAGTTATTGTTTGTTAACATATAGTAGTTATTGTTTGTGTTAACATATAGTAGTTATTGTTTGTGTTAACATATAGTAGTTATTGTTTGTGTTAACATATAGTTAAACATATAGTAGTTATTGTTTGTGTTAACATATAGTAGTTATTGTTTGTGTTAACATATAGTAGTTATTGTTTGCATTAACATAGATTAGTTATTGTTTGTGGTAACATATAGTAGTTATTGTTTGTGTTAACATATAGTAGTTATTGTTTGCGTTAACATATAGTAGTTATTGTTTGCATTAACATAGATTAGTTATTGTTTGTGGTAACATAAAGTAGTTATTGTTTGTGGTAACATAAAGTAGTTATTGTTTGCATTAACATAGATTAGTTATTGTTTGTGGTAACATATAGTAGTTATTGTTTGTTGTTAACATATAGTAGTTATTGTGCGTGTTAACATATAGTAGTTATTGTTCGTGTTAACATATAGTAGTTATTGTTCGTGTTAACATATAGTAGTTATTGTTCGTGTTAACATATAGTAGTTATTGTGCGTGTTAACATATAGTAGTTATTGTTTGTGTTAACATATAGTAGTTATTGTTTGTGTTACCATACAGTAGTTATTGTTTGTGTTAACATACAGTAGTTATTGTGAGTGTTAACATATAGTAGTTATTGTACGTGTTAACATATAGTAGTTATTGTGAGTGTTAACATATAGTAGTTATTGTTTGCGTTAACATATAGTAGTTGTTTGCATTAACATATACTAGTTATTGTTTGCATTAACATGTAGTAGTTATTGTTTGTGTTAACATATAGTAGTTATTGTGAGTGTTAACATATAGTAGTTATTGTTTGCGTTAACATATAGTAGTTGTTTGCATTAACATGTAGTAGTTATTGTGAGTGTTAACATGTAGTAGTTATTGTGCGTGTTAACATATAGTAGTTATTGTGCGTGTTAACATATAGTAGTTATTGTTTGTGTTAACATATAGTAGTTATTGTTTGTGGTAACATATAGTAGTTATTGTTTGTGGTAACATATAGTAGTTATTGTGTGTGTTAACATAGATTAGTTATTGTTTGTGGTAACATATAGTAGTTATTGTTTGTGTTAACATATAGTAGTTATTGTTTGTGTTAACATATAGTAGTTATTGTTTGTGTTAACATACAGTAGTTATTGTGAGTGTTAACATATAGTAGTTATTGTTTGTGTTAACATATAGTAGTTATTGTGCGTGTTAACATATAGTAGTTATTGTTTGTGTTAACATATAGTAGTTATTGTGCGTGTTAACATATAGTAGTTATTGTTTGTGTTAACATATAGTAGTTATTGTCTGCATTAACATAGATTAGTTATTGTTTGTGGTAACATATAGTAGTTATTGTTTGCATTAACATAGATTAGTTATTGTTTGTGGTAACATAAAGTAGTTATTGTGCGTGTTAACATATAGTAGTTATTGTGCGTGTTAACATACAGTAGTTATTGTGCGTGTTAACATATAGTAGTTATTGTTTGTGTTAACATATAGATAGTTATTGTGCGTGTTAACATATAGTAGTTATTGTTTGTGTTAACATATAGTAGTTATTGTGAGTGTTAACATATAGTAGTTATTGTGAGTGTTAACATATAGTAGTTATTGTTTGTTAACAGATTAATTGTGCATGTTAACATATAGTAGTTATGTTTGTGTTAACATATTGATGTTATTGTGCGTGTTAACATATAGTAGTTATTGTTAACATATAGTAGTTATTGTTTGTGTTAACATATAGTAGTTATTGTTTGTGTTAACATATAGTAGTTATTGTGTTAACATACAGTAGTTATTGTGCGTGTTAACATGTAGTAGTTATTGTTTGTGTTAACATATAGTAGTTATTGTGCGTGTTAACATATAGTAGTTATTGTTTGTGTTAACATATAGTAGTTATTGTGAGTGTTAACATATAGTAGTTATTGTGAGTGTTAACAAAACAATAACTACTATATGTTAACACTTAAACATATAGTAGTTATGTTAACACGCACAATTTATGTTAACATACAATAGTTATTGTTAACACGCACAATAACATATATGTTAACACAAACAATAACTACTATATGTTAACATATTGTAGTTATTGTGCGTGTTAACATATAGTAGTTATTGTTTGTGTTAACATATAGTAGTTATTGTTTGTGTTAACATATAGTAGTTATTGTGTGTGTTAACATGTAGTAGTTATTGTTTGTGTTAACATATTGATGTTGTTGTGCGTGTTAACATATAGTAGTTATTGTTTGTGTTAACATATAGTAGTTATTGTTTGTGTTAACATATAGTAGTTATTGTGTGTGTTAACATATAGTAGTTATTGTTTGTGTTAACATATAGTAGTTATTGTGTGTGTTAACATGTAGTAGTTATTGTTTGTGTTAACATATCGTAGTTATTGTGTGTGTTAACATGTAGTAGTTATTGTTTGTGTTAACATATTGATGTTATTGTGTGTGTTAACATATAGTAGTTATTGTGAGTGTTAACATATAGTAGTTATTGTGAGTGTTAACATATCGTAGTTATTGTGTGTGTTAACATGTAGTAGTTATTGTTTGTGTTAACATATTGATGTTATTGTGTGTGTTAACATATAGTAGTTATTGTGAGTGTTAACATATAGTAGTTATTGTGAGTGTTAACATACAGTAGTTATTGTTTGTGTTAACATATTGATGTTATTGTGCGTGATAACATGTAGTAGTTATTGTTTGTGTTAACATATAGTAGTTATTGTTTATGTTAACATATAGTAGTTATTGTGAGTGTTAACATATAGTAGTTATTGTACGTGTTAACATATAGTTGTTAACAACATATAGTAGTTATTGTTTGTGTTAACATATAGTTGTTATTGTACGTGTTAACATATAGTTGTTATTGTGTGTTAACATATAGTAGTTATTGTGTGTTAACATATAGTAGTTATTGTTTGTGTTAACATATAGTAGTTATTGTGCGTGTTAACATATAGTAGCTATTGTTTGTGTTAACATATAGTAGTTATTGTAAACATATAGTTGTTATTGTACGTGTTAACATATAGTTGTTATTGTTTGCGTGTTAACATATAGTTGTTATTGTACGTGTTAACATATAGTAGTTATTGTTTGTTAACATATAGTAGTTATTGTGAGTGTTAACATATAGTAGTTATTGTATGTGTTAACATATAGTAGTTATTGTTTGTGTTAACATATAGTTGTTATTGTGTTAACATATAGTAGTTATTGTGAGTGTTAACATAGTAGTTATTGTTTGTGTTAACATATAGTAGTTATTGTTGTTAACATATAGTAGTTATTGTACCTGTTAACATATAGTAGTTATTGTTTGTGTTAACATATAGTAGTTAACATTGTGCGTGTTAACATATAGTAGTTATTGTTTGTGTTAACATACAGTAGTAGTTATTGTGAGTGTTAACATATAGTAGTTATTGTACTTGTTAACATATAGTAGTTATTGTTCGTGTTAACATATAGTAGTTATTGTGCGTGTTAACATACAGTAGTTATTGTGCGTGTTAACATACAGTAGTTATTGTTCTTGTTAACATATAGTAGTTATTGTGCGTGTTAACATACAGTAGTTATTGTTTGCATTAACATATAGTAGTTATTGTGAATGTTAACATATAGTAGTTATTGTTCGTCTTAACATATAGTAGTTATTGTTTGTGTTAACATATAGTAGTTATTGTACGTGTTAACATATAGTAGTTATTGTTTGTGTTAACATATAGTAGTTATTGTGCACGTGTTAACATATAGTAGTTATTGTTTGTGTTAACATATAGTAGTTATTGTGAGTGTTAACATATAGTTGTTATTGTACGTGTTAACATATAGTAGTTATTGTTTGTGTTAACATATAGTAGTTATTGTTTGTTAACATATAGTAGTTATTGTGAGTGTTAACATATAGTTGTTATTGTGTGTGTTATCATATAGTTGTTAACAACATATAGTAGTTATTGTTTGTGTTAACATATAGTAGTTATTGTTTGTGTTAACATATAGTAGTTATTGTTTGTGTTAACATATAGTAGTTATTGTGAGTGTTAACATATAGTAGTTATTGTTTGTGTTAACATATAGTAGTTATTGTTTGTGTTAACATATAGTAGTTATTGTTTGTGTTAACATATAGTAGTTATTGTTTGTGTTAACATACAGTAGTTATTGTGAGTGTTAACATATAGTAGTTATTGTTTGTGTTAACATATAGTAGTTATTGTTTGTGTTAACATATAGTAGTTATTGTGAGTGTTAACATACAGTAGTTATTGTTTGTGTTAACATATAGTAGTTATTGTGAGTGTTAACATATAGTAGTTATTGTTTGTGTTAACATATAGTAGTTATTGTTTGTGTTAACATATAGTAGTTATTGTTTGTGTTAACATATAGTAGTTATTGTTTGTGTTAACATACAGTAGTTTTTGTTTGTGTTAACATATAGTAGTTATTGTGAGTGTTAACATATAGTAGTTATTGTGAGTGTTAACATATAGTAGTTATTGTGAGTGTTAACATATAGTAGTTATTGTACGTGTTAACATATAGTAGTTATTGTTTGCGTTAACATATAGTAGTTATTGTTTGCATTAACATATAGTAGTTGTTTGCATTAACATATACTAGTTATTGTTTGCATTAACATGTAGTAGTTATTGTTTGTGTTAACATATTGTAGTTATTGTTTGTGTTAACATATAGTAGTTATTGTGCGTGTTAACATATAGTAGTTATTGTACGTGTTAACATATAGTAGTTATTGTTTGTGTTAACATATAGTAGTTATTGTTTGTGTTAACATATAGTAGTTATTGTTTGTGTTAACATATAGTAGTTATTGTGCGTGTTAACATATAGTAGTTATTGTTTGTGTTAACATATAGTAGTTATTGTTTGTGTTAACATATAGTAGTTATTGTTTGTGTTAACATATAGTAGTTATTGTGCGTGTTAACATATAGTAGTTATTGTGCGTGTTAACATATAATAGTTATTGTGCGTGTTAACATATAGTAGTTATTGTGCGTGTTAACATGTAGTAGTTATTGTACGTGTTAACATGTAGTAGTTATTGTGCGTGTTAACATGTAGTAGTTATTGTTTGTGTTAACATACAGTAGTTATTGTTCGTGTTAACATACAGTAGTTATTGTGCGTGTTACCATATACCAGTTATTGTTTGCGTTAACATATAGTAGTTGTTTGCATTAACATATAGTAGTTGTTTGCATTAACATATAGTAGTTATTGTTTGTTAACATATAGTAGTTATTGTTTGTGTTAACATATAGTAGTTATTGTTTGTGTTAACATATAGTAGTTATTGTTTGTGTTAACATATAGTAGTTATTGTTTGTGTTAACATATAGTAGTTATTGTTTGTGTTAACATATAGTAGTTATTGTTTGTGTTAACATATAGTAGTTATTGTGCGTGTTAACATATAGTAGTTATTGTGCGTGTTAACATATAGTAGTTATTGTGCGTGTTAACATATAGTAGTTATTGTTTGCATTAACATATATAGTTATTTTTTGTTAACATATAGTAGTTATTGTTTGTGGTAACATATAGTAGTTATTGTTTGTGGTAACATATAGTAGTTATTGTTTGTGTTAACATATAGTAGTTATTGTTTGTGTTAACATATAGTAGTTATTGTTTGTGGTAACATATAGTAGTTATTGTTTGTGTTAACATATAGTAGTTATTGTTTGTGTTAACATATAGTAGTTATTGTTTGTGTTAACATATAGTAGTTATTGTTTGTGGTAACATATAGTAGTTATTGTTTGTGGTAACATATAGTAGTTATTGTTTGTGTTAACATATAGTAGTTATTGTGTGTGTTAACATAGATTAGTTATTGTTTGTGGTAACATATAGTAGTTATTGTTTGTGTTAACATATAGTAGTTATTGTTTGTGTTAACATATAGTAGTTATTGTTTGTGTTAACATACAGTAGTTATTGTGAGTGTTAACATATAGTAGTTATTGTTTGCATTAACATACTAGTTATTGTTTGTGGTAACATATAGTAGTTATTGTTTGTGGTAACATATAGTAGTTATTGTTTGTGTTAACATATAGTAGTTATTGTTAGTTAACATACTAGTTATTGTTTGTGGTAACATATAGTAGTTATTGTTTGTGTTAACATATAGTAGTTATTGTTTGTGTTAACATATAGTTATTGTTTGTGGTAACAAATAGTAGTTATTGTTTGTGTTAACATATAGTAGTTATTGTTTGTGTTAACATATAGTAGTTATTGTTTGTGTTAACATATAGTAGTTATTGTTTGTGGTAACATATAGTAGTTATTGTTTGTGTTAACATATAGTAGTTATTGTTTGTGGTAACATGTAGTTATTGTTTGTGTTAACATATAGTAGTTATTGTTTGTGTTAACATATAGTAGTTATTGTTTGTGTTAACATATAGTAGTTATTGTTTGTGTTAACATATAGTAGTTATTGTTTGTGTTAACATATAGTAGTTGTTTGCATCATATAGTAGTTATTGTTTGCATTAACATATAGTAGTTATTGTTTGCGTTAACATATAGTAGTTGTTTGTGTAACATATAGTAGTTATTGTTTGTGTTAACATATAGTAGTTATTGTTCGTGTTAACATATTAGTTAACATGTTAACACATACCAGTTATTGTTTGTTAACATATAGTAGTTATTGTTTGTTAACATATACCAGTTATTGTTTGTTAACATATAGTAGTTATTGTTTGTGTTAACATATAGTAGTTATGTTGCGTGTTAACATATCATAGTTATTGTTTGTGGTAAAATATAGTAGTTATTGTTTGTGTTAACATATAGTAGTTTTTGTTTGTGTTAACAAATAGTAGTTATTGTGCGTGTTAACATAGAGTAGTTATTGTGCGTGTTAACATATAGTAGTTATTGTGCGTGTTAACATATAGTAGTTATTGTGCGTGTTAACATATAGTAGTTATTGTTTGCATTAACATAGATTAGTTATTGTTTGTGGTAACATATAGTAGTTATTGTTTTTGTTAACATATAGTAGTTATTGTTTGTGGTAACATATAGTAGTTATTGTTTGTGGTAACATATAGTAGTTATTGTTTGTGGTAACATATAGTAGTTATTGTGTGTGTTAACATAGATTAGTTATTGTTTGTGGTAACATATAGTAGTTATTGTTTGTGTTAACATATAGTAGTTATTGTTTGTGTTAACATATAGTAGTTATTGTTTGTGTTAACATACAGTAGTTATTGTGAGTGTTAACATATAGTAGTTATTGTTTGTGTTAACATATAGTAGTTATTGTTTGTGTTAACATATAGTAGTTATTGTTTGTGGTAACATATAGTAGTTAGTTAACATATAGTAGTTATTGTTTGCAAACATATAGTAGTTATTGTTTGTGTTAACATATAGTAGTTATTGTTTGTGTTAACATATAGTAGTTATTGTAGTTGTGTTAACATATAGTAGTTATTGTTTGTGTTAACATATAGTAGTTATTGTTTGTGTTAACATATAGTAGTTATTGTTTGTGTTAACATATAGTAGTTATTGTTTGTGTTAACATATAGTAGTTATTGTTTGTGTTAACATATAGTAGTTATTGTTTGTGTTAACATATAGTAGTTATTGTTTGTGTTAACAAGTAGTAGTTATTGTTTGTGGTAACATATTGTAGTTATTGTTTGTGTTAACATATAGTAGTTATTGTTTGTGTTAACATATAGTAGTTATTGTTTGTGTTAACATATAGTAGTTATTGTTTGCATTAACATAGATTAGTTATTGTTTGTGGTAACATATAGTAGTTATTGTTTGTGTTAACATATAGTAGTTATTGTTTGCGTTAACATATAGTAGTTATTGTTTGCATTAACATAGATTAGTTATTGTTTGTGGTAACATAAAGTAGTTATTGTTTGTGGTAACATATAGTAGTTATTGTTTGTGGTACAACAACAAATAGTAGTTATTGTTTGTGTTAACATATAGTAGTTATTGTTTGTTATTGTTTGTGTAACATATAGTAGTTATTGTTCTGTTAACATATAGTAGTTATTGTTTGTGTTACCATATACAAGTTATTGTTTGCATTAACATATAGTAGTTGTTTGCATTAACATATACTAGTTATTGTTTGCATTAACATATAGTAGTTGTTTGCATTAACATGTAGTAGTTATTGTTTGTGTTAACATATAGTAGTTATTGTGCGTGTTAACATATCATAGTTATTGTTTGTGGTAAAATATAGTAGTTATTGTGCGTGTTAACATATAGTAGTTATTGTGCGTGTTAACATATCATAGTTATTGTTTGTGGTAAAATATAGTAGTTATTGTGCGTGTTAACATATAGTAGTTATTGTGAGTGTTAACATGTAGTAGTTATTGTGCGTGTTAACATATAGTAGTTATTGTTTGTGTTAACATATAGTAGTTATTGTGCGTGTTAACATATAGTAGTTATTGTTTGTGTTAACATATAGTAGTTATTGTGCGTGTTAACATATAGTAGTTATTGTGCGTGTTAACATACAGTAGTTATTGTTTGCATTAACATATAGAAGTTATTGTTAGCATTAACATATAGTAGTTATTGTGCGTGTTAACATATAGTAGTTATTGTGCGTGTTAACATATAGTAGTTATTGTTTGTGTTAACATATAGTAGTTATTGTTTGTGTTAACATATAGTAGTTATTGTTTGTGTTAACATATAGTAGTTATTGTTTGTGTTAACATATAGTAGTTATTGTGCGTGTTAACATATAGTAGTTATTGTGCGTGTTAACATATAGTAGTTATTGTGCGTGTTAACATATAGTAGTTATTGTTTGCGTTAACATATAGTAGTTATTGTTTGTGTTAACATATAGTAGTTATTGTTTGTGTTAACATATAGTAGTTATTGTTTGTGTTAACATACAGTAGTTATTGTGTGTGTTAACATATAGTAGTTATTGTTTGTGGTAACATATAGTAGTTATTGTTTGTGTTAACATATAGTAGTTATTGTTTGTGGTAACATATAGTAGTTATTGTTTGTGTTAACATATAGTAGTTATTGTTTGCCTTAACATATAGTAGTTATTGTTTGTGGTAACAAATAGTAGTTATTGTTTGTGTTAACATATAGTAGTTATTGTTAGCATTAACATACTAGTTATTGTTTGTGGTAACATATAGTAGTTATTGTATCTGATAACATGTAGTAGTTATTGTTTGCATTAACATATGCTAGTTATTGTTTGTGGTAACAAATAGTAGTTATTGTTTGTGTTAACATACAGTAGTTATTGTTTGTGGTAACATATAGTAATTATTGTTTGTGTTAACATATAGTAGTTATTGTTTGTGGTAACATATAGTAGTTATTGTTTGTGTTAACATATAGTAGTTATTGTTTGTGGTAACATATAGTAGTTATTGTTTGTGGTAACATATAGTAGTTATTGTTTGTGTTGACATATAGTAGTTATTGTTTGTGGTAACAAATAGTAGTTATTGTTTGTGTTAACATATAGTAGTTATTGTTAGCATTAACAAACTAGTTATTGTTTGTCGTAACATATAGTAGTTATTGTATCTGATAACATATAGTAGTTATTGTTTGTGTTACCATATACAAGTTATTGTTTGCATTAACATATAGTAGTTGTTTGCATTAACATATACTAGTTATTGTTTGCATTAACATATAGTAGTTGTTTGCATTAACATGTAGTAGTTATTGTTTGTGTTAACATATAGTAGTTATTGTGCGTGTTAACATATCATAGTTATTGTTTGTGGTAAAATATAGTAGTTATTGTGCGTGTTAACATATAGTAGTTATTGTGCGTGTTAACATATAGTAGTTATTGTGCGTGTTAACATATAGTAGTTATTGTGCGTGTTAACATATAGTAGTTATTGTTTGTGTTAACATATAGTAGTTATTGTGCGTGTTAACATATAGTAGTTATTGTTTGTGTTAACATATAGTAGTTATTGTGCGTGTTAACATATAGTAGTTATTGTTTGTGTTAACATATAGTAGTTATTGTTTGTGTTAACATATAGTAGTTAGTGTGCGTGTTAACATATAGTAGTTATTGTTTGTGTTAACATGTAGTAGTTATTGTGCGTGTTAACATATAGTAGTTATTGTGCGTGTTAACATACAGTAGTTATTGTGAGTGTTAACATACAGTAGTTATTGTGAGTGTTAACATACAGTAGTTATTGTTTGTGTTAACATACAGTAGTTATTGTGAGTGTTAACATACAGTAGTTATTGTGTGTGTTAACATATAGTAGTTATTGTGAGTGTTAACATATAGTAGTTATTGTGTGTGTTAACATATAGTAGTTATTGTACATGTTAACATATAGTAGTTATTGTTTGTGTTAACATACAGTAGTTATTGTTCTTGTTAACATATAGTAGTTATTGTGCGTGTTAACATACAGTAGTTATTGTTTGCATTAACATATAGAAGTTATTGTTAGCATTAACATATAGTAGTTATTGTGCGTGTTAACATATAGTAGTTATTGTAACATATAGTAGTTATTGTTTGTGTTAACATATAGTAGTTATTGTTTGTTAACATATAGTTATTGTTTGTGGTAACATATAGTAGTTATTGTACGTGTTAACATACAGTAGTTATTGTTTGCATTAACATATAGTAGTTATTGTTTGCGTTAACATATAGTAGTTGTTTGCATTAACATATAGTAGTTGTTTGCATTAACATATAGTAGTTGTTTGCATTAACATATACTAGTTATTGTTTCCATTAACATATAGTAGTTATGTTGCGTGTTAACATATTGTAGTTATTGTTTGTGTTAACATATAGTAGTTATTGTGCGTGTTAACATATAGTAGTTATTGTGCGTGTTAACATATAATAGTTATTGTGCGTGTTAACATATAGTAGTTATTGTGCGTGTTAACATATAGTGTTAACATATAGTAGTTATTGTGCGTGTTAACATATAGTAGTTATTGTTGTTAACATATAGTAGTTATTGTGCGTGTTAACATATAGTAGTTATTGTGCGTGTTAACATATAGTAGTTATTGTGCGTGTTAACATATAGTAGTTATTGTGCGTGTTAACATATAGTAGTTATTGTTTGTGTTAACATATAGTAGTTATTGTTTGTTAACATATAGTAGTTAACATATAGTAGTTATTGTTTGCATGTTAACATATAGTAGTTAAACATATAGTAGTTATTGTTTGTGTTAACATATAGTAGTTATTGTTTGTGTTAACATATAGTAGTTATTGTTTCTGTTAACATATAGTAGTTATTTGTTTGTGTTAACATATAGTAGTTATGTGCGTGTTAACATATAGTAGTTATTGTGCGTGTTAACATATAGTAGTTATTGTGCGTGTTAACATATAGTAGTTATTGTTTGCATTAACATATGTAGTTAACATAACATATAGTAGTTATTGTTTGCATTAACATATGCTAGTTATTGTTTGTGGTAACAAATAGTAGTTATTGTTTGTGTTAACATATAGTAGTTATTGTTTGTGGTAACATATAGTAGTTATTGTTTGTGTTAACATATAGTAGTTATTGTTTGTGGTAACATATAGTAGTTATTGTTTGTGTTAACATATAGTAGTTATTGTTTGCCTTAACATATGCTAGTTATTGTTTGTGGTAACAAATAGTAGTTATTGTTTGTGTTAACATATAGTAGTTATTGTTAGCATTAACATACTAGTTATTGTTTGTGGTAACATATAGTAGTTATTGTATCTGATAACATATAGTAGTTATTGTTTGCATTAACATAGATTAGTTATTGTTTGTGGTAACATAAAGTAGTTATTGTTTGCATTAACATAGATTAGTTATTGTTTGTGGTAACATATAGTAGTTATTGTTTGTGTTAACATATAGTAGTTATTGTTTGCGTTAACATATAGTAGTTATTGTTTGCATTAACATAGATTAGTTATTGTTTGTGGTAACATAAAGTAGTTATTGTTTGTGGTAACATAAAGTAGTTATTGTTTGCATTGACATATAGTAATTATTGTTTGTGTTAACATACAGTAGTTATTGTTTGTGGTAACATATAGTAATTATTGTTTGTGTTAACATATAGTAATTATTGTTTGTGTTAACATACAGTAGTTATTGTTTGTGGTAACATAAAGTAGTTATTGTTTGTGTTACCATATACAAGTTATTGTTTGCATTAACATATAGTAGTTGTTTGCATTAACATATACTAGTTATTGTTTGCATTAACATATAGTAGTTGTTTGCATTAACATGTAGTAGTTATTGTTTGTGTTAACATATTGTAGTTATGTTGCGTGTTAACATATCATAGTTATTGTTTGTGGTAAAATATAGTAGTTATTGTGCGTGTTAACATATAGTAGTTATTGTGCGTGTTAACATATAGTAGTTAACAACATGTAGTAGTTATTGTGCGTGTTAACATATAGTAGTTATTGTTTGTGTTAACATATAGTAGTTATTGTGCGTGTTAACATATAGTAGTTATTGTATGTGTTAACATATAGTAGTTATTGTTTGTGTTAACATATAGTAGTTATTGTTTGTGTTAACATATAGTAGTTATTGTGCGTGTTAACATATAGTAGTTATTGTTTGTGTTAACATATAGTAGTTATTGTTTGTGTTAACATATAGTAGTTAGTGTGCGTGTTAACATATAGTAGTTATTGTTTGTGTTAACATATAGTAGTTATTGTGCGTGTTAACATATAGTAGTTATTGTGCGTGTTAACATATAGTAGTTATTGTGAGTGTTAACATATAGTAGTTATTGTTTGTGTTAACATATAGTAGTTATTGTGAGTGTTAACATATAGTAGTTATTGTGCGTGTTAACATACAGTAGTTATTGTGAGTGTTAACATACAGTAGTTATTGTTTGTGTTAACATACAGTAGTTATTGTTTGTGTTACCATACAGTAGTTATTGTTTGTGTTAACATATAGTAGTTATTGTGAGTGTTAACATATAGTAGTTATTGTACGTGTTAACATACAGTAGTTATTGTTTGCGTGTTAACATATAGTAGTTATTGTGCGTGTTAACATATAGTAGTTATTGTAACATATAGTAGTTATTGTGTTGTTAACATATAGTAGTTATTGTGTGTGTTAACATATAGTAGTTATTGTGCGTGTTAACATATAGTAGTTATTGTGAGTGTTAACATATAGTAGTTATTGTGCGTGTTAACATATAGTAGTTATTGTGAGTGTTAACATACAGTAGTTATTGTGCGTGTTAACATATAGTAGTTATTGTGCGTGTTAACATATAGTAGTTATTGTGAGTGTTAACATATAGTAGTTATTGTGCGTGTTAACATATAGTAGTTATTGTGAGTGTTAACATATAGTAGTTATTGTGCGTGTTAACATATAGTAGTTATTGTGCGTGTTAACATATAGTAGTTATTGTGCGTGTTAACATATAGTAGTTATTGTGCGTGTTAACATATAGTAGTTATTGTGCGTGTTAACATATAGTAGTTATTGTGTGTGTTAACATATAGTAGTTATTGTGTGTGTTAACATATAGTAGTTATTGTGAGTGTTAACATATAGTAGTTATTGTGCGTGTTAACATATAGTAGTTATTGTTTGTGTTAACATATAGTAGTTATTGTTTGTGTTAACATACAGTAGTTATTGTTTGTGTTAACATATAGTAGTTATTGTTTGTGTTAACATATAGTAGTTATTGTTCGTGTTAACATATAGTAGTTATTGTTTGCATTAACATATAGTAGTTATTGTGTGTGTTAACATATAGTAGTTATTGTGCGTGTTAACATATAGTAGTTATTGTGCGTGTTAACATATAGTAGTTATTGTTTGTGTTAACATATAGTAGTTATTGTTTGTGTTAACATATAGTAGTTATTGTGCGTGTTAACATATAGTAGTTATTGTGCGTGTTAACATATAGTAGTTATTGTGCGTGTTAACATATAGTAGTTATTGTTTGCATTAACATATGTAGTTATTGTTTGTGTAACATATAGTAGTTATTGTTTGCATTAACATATAGTAGTTATTGTTTGTGTTAACATATAGTAGTTATTGTTTGTGTTAACATATAGTAGTTATTGTGCGTGTTAACATATAGTAGTTATTGTTTGTGTTAACATATAGTAGTTATTGTCTGCATTAACATAGATTAGTTATTGTTTGTGGTAACATATAGTAGTTATTGTTTGCATTAACATAGATTAGTTATTGTTTGTGGTAACATAAAGTAGTTATTGTTTGCATTAACATAGATTAGTTATTGTTTGTGGTAACATATAGTAGTTATTGTTTGTGTTAACATATAGTAGTTATTGTTTGCGTTAACATATAGTAGTTATTGTTTGTGGTAACATATAGTAGTTATTGTTTGTGTTAACATATAGTAGTTATTGTTTGTGTTAACATATAGTAGTTATTGTTTGTGGTAACATATAGTAGTTATTGTTTGTGTTAACATATAGTAGTTATTGTTTGTGTTAACATATAGTAGTTATTGTTTGTGTTAACATATAGTAGTTATTGTTTGTGTTAACATACAGTAGTTATTGTGAGTGTTAACATATAGTAGTTATTGTTTGTGTTAACATATAGTAGTTATTGTTTGTGTTAACATATAGTAGTTATTGTGAGTGTTAACATACAGTAGTTATTGTTTGTGTTAACATATAGTAGTTATTGTTTGTGTTAACATAGAGTAGTTATTGTGAGTGTTAACATATAGTAGTTATTGTGAGTGTTAACATATAGTAGTTATTGTTTGTGTTAACATATAGTAGTTATTGTGAGTGTTAACATATAGTAGTTATTGTGCGTGTTAACATATAGTAGTTATTGTGAGTGTTAACATATAGTAGTTATTGTGCGTGTTAACATATAGTAGTTATTGTGTGTGTTAACATATAGTAGTTATTGTGAGTGTTAACATATAGTAGTTATTGTTTGTGTTAACATATAGTAGTTATTGTGCGTGTTAACATATAGTAGTTATTGTGCGTGTTAACATATAGTAGTTATTGTGCGTGTTAACATATAGTAGTTATTGTTTGTGTTAACATATAGTAGTTATTGTTTGTGTTAACATATAGTAGTTATTGTTTGTGTTAACATATAGTAGTTATTGTGAGTGTTAACATATAGTAGTTATTGTGAGTGTTAACATATAGTAGTTATTGTTTGTGTTAACATATAGTAGTTATTGTGAGTGTTAACATACAGTAGTTATTGTTTGTGTTAACATATAGTAGTTATTGTGCGTGTTAACATATAGTAGTTAGTTATTTGTGTGTTAACATATAGTAGTTATTGTGAGTGTTAACATATAGTAGTTATTGTGCGTGTTAACATATAGTAGTTATTGTGCGTGTTAACATATAGTAGTTATTGTTTGTGTTAACATATAGTAGTTATTGTGTGTGTTAACATATAGTAGTTATTGTTTAACATATAGTAGTTATTGTGCGTGTTAACATATAGTAGTTATTGTTTGTGTTAACATATAGTAGTTATTGTGCGTGTTAACATATAGTAGTTATTGTTTGCGTTAACATATAGTAGTTATTGTTTGCATTAACATATAGTAGTTATTGTGAGTGTTAACATATAGTAGTTATTGTTTGTGTTAACATATAGTAGTTATTGTGCGTGTTAACATATAGTAGTTATTGTGAGTGTTAACATATAGTAGTTATTGTTTGCGTTAACATATAGTAGTTATTGTTTGTGTTAACATATAGTAGGTATTGTTTGTGGTAACATATTGTAGTTATTGTTTGTGTTAACATATAGTAGTTATTGTTTGTGTTAACATATAGTAGTTATTGTTTGTGTTAACATATAGTAGTTATTGTTTGCATTAACATAGATTAGTTATTGTTTGTGGTAACATATAGTAGTTATTGTTTGTGTTAACATATAGTAGTTATTGTTTGCGTTAACATATAGTAGTTATTGTTTGCATTAACATATAGTAGTTGTTTGTGGTAACATAAAGTAGTTATTGTTTGCATTAACATATAGTAGTTATTGTTTGCATTAACATATAGTAGTTGTTTGTTAACATATAGTAGTTATTGTTTGTGTTAACATATAGTAGTTATTGTTAACATTGTTATTGTGTTAACATATAGTAGTTATTGTGCGTGTTAACATATAGTAGTTATTGTTTGTGTTAACATATAGTAGTTATTGTGAGTGTTAACATATAGTAGTTGTTTGTGTTAACATATAGTAGTTATTGTGTGTTAACATATAGTAGTTATTGTGCGTGTTAACATATAGTAGTTATTGTTTGTGTTAACATATAGTAGTTATTGTTTGTGTTAACATATAGTAGTTATTGTTTGTGTTAACATATAGTAGTTATTGTGCGTGTTAACATATAGTAGTTATTGTGTGTTAACATATAGTAGTTATTGTTTGTGTTAACATATAGTAGTTATTGTTTGCATGTAACATATAGTAGTTATTGTGCGTGTTAACATATAGTAGTTATTGTGCGTGTTAACATATAGTAGTTATTGTTGTTAACATGTAGTAGTTATTGTTTGTGTTAACATATAGTAGTTATTGTTTGTGTTAACATATAGTAGTTTTTGTTTGTGTTAACATATAGTAGTTATTGTGCGTGTTAACATAGAGTAGTTATTGTGCGTGTTAACATATAGTAGTTATTGTGCGTGTTAACATATAGTAGTTATTGTTTGCATTAACATATGCTAGTTATTGTTTGTGGTAACAAATAGTAGTTATTGTTTGTGTTAACATACAGTAGTTATTGTTTGTGGTAACATATAGTAATTATTGTTTGTGTTAACATATAGTAGTTATTGTTTGTGGTAACATATAGTAGTTATTGTTTGTGTTAACATATAGTAGTTATTGTTTGTGTTAACATATAGTAGTTATTGTTTGTGTTAACATATAGTAGTTATTGTTTGCCTTAACATATGCTAGTTATTGTTTGTGGTAACAAATAGTAGTTATTGTTTGTGTTAACATATAGTAGTTATTGTTAGCATTAACATACTAGTTATTGTTTGTGTTAACATATAGTAGTTATTGTTTGCGTTAACATATAGTAGTTATTGTTTGCATTAACATAGATTAGTTATTGTTTGTGGTAACATAAAGTAGTTATTGTTTGTGGTAACATAAAGTAGTTATTGTTTGCATTAACATAGATTAGTTATTGTTTGTGGTAACATATAGTAGTTATTGTTTGCATTAACATACTAGTTATTGTTTGTGGTAACATATAGTAGTTATTGTTTGTGGTAACATATAGTAGTTATTGTTTGTTAACATATGTAGTTATTGTTTGTGGTAACAAATAGTAGTTATTGTTTGTGTTAACATATAGTAGTTATTGTTAGCATTAACATACTAGTTATTGTTAACATATAGTAGTTATTGTTTGTGTTAACATATAGTAGTTATTGTTTGTGTTACATATACAAGTAGTTATTAACATATAGTAGTTGTTTGCATTAACATATACTAGTTATTGTTTGCATTAACATATAGTAGTTGTTTGCATTAACATATACTAGTTATTGTTTGTGTTAACATGTAGTAGTTATTGTTTGTGTTAACATATAGTAGTTATTGTGTGTTAACATATCATAGTTATTGTTTGTGGTAAAATATAGTAGTTATGTTTGTGTTAACATATAGTAGTTATTGTTTGTGTTAACATATAGTAGTTATTGTTTGTGTTAACATATAGTAGTTATTGTGCGTGTTAACATATAGTAGTTATTGTTTGTGTTAACATATAGTAGTTATTGTGTGTTAACATATAGTAGTTATTGTTTGTGTTAACATATAGTAGTTATTGTGTGTTAACATATAGTAGTTATTGTTTGTGTTAACATATAGTAGTTATTGTTTGTGTTAACATATAGTAGTTATTGTTTGTGTTAACATATAGTAGTTATTGTTTGTGTTAACATATAGTAGTTATTGTGCGTGTTAACATATAGTAGTTATTGTTTGTGTTAACATATAGTAGTTATTGTTTGTGTTAACATATAGTAGTTATTGTTTGTGTTAACATATAGTAGTTATTGTGTGTTAACATATAGTAGTTAAACATATAGTAGTTATTGTGAGTGTTAACATATAGTAGTTAGTATTGTGCGTGTTAACATATAGTAGTTATTGTTTGTGTTAACATATAGTAGTTATTGTGCGTGTTAACATATAGTAGTTATTGTGCGTGTTAACATATAGTAGTTATTGTGCGTGTTAACATATAGTAGTTATTGTTGTTAACATATAGTAGTTATTGTGCGTGTTAACATATAGTAGTTATTGTGCGTGTTAACATATAGTAGTTATTGTGCGTGTTAACATATAGTAGTTATTGTGCGTGTTAACAAATAGTAGTTATTGTTTGTGTTAACATATAGTAGTTATTGTTGTGTTAACATATAGTTATTGTTTGTGTAACATATAGTAGTGTTAACATATAGTAGTTATTGTTTGTGTTAACATATAGTAGTTATTGTTTGCATTAACATATAGTAGTTGTTTGCATTAACATATACTAGTTATTGTTTGCATTAACATATAGTAGTTATTGTTTGCGTTAACATATAGTAGTTGTTTGCAAACATGTAGTAGTTATTGTTTGTGTTAACATATAGTAGTTATGTTGCGTGTTAACATATAGTTAGTTTGTGGTAAAATATAGTAGTTATTGTGCGTGTTAACATATAGTAGTTATTGTGCGTGTTAACATATAGTAGTTATTGTGAGTGTTAACATATAGTAGTTATTGTGCGTGTTAACATATAGTAGTTATTGTGAGTGTTAACATATAGTAGTTATTGTGCGTGTTAACATATAGTAGTTATTGTGCGTGTTAACATATAGTAGTTATTGTGCGTGTTAACATATAGTAGTTATTGTGCGTGTTAACATATAGTAGTTATTGTGCGTGTTAACATATAGTAGTTATTGTTTGTGTTAACATATAGTAGTTATTGTTTGTGTTAACATATAGTAGTTATTGTTTGCGTTAACATATAGTAGTTATTGTTTGCATTAACATATAGTAGTTATTGTTTGTGTTAACATATAGTAGTTATTGTTTGTGTTAACATATAGTAGTTATTGTTTGTGTTAACATATAGTAGTTTTTGTTTGTGTTAACAAATAGTAGTTATTGTGCGTGTTAACATAGAGTAGTTATTGTGCGTGTTAACATATAGTAGTTATTGTGCGTGTTAACATATAGTAGTTATTGTGCGTGTTAACATATAGTAGTTATTGTTTGCATTAACATATGCTAGTTATTGTTTGTGGTAACAAATAGTAGTTATTGTTTGTGTTAACATACAGTAGTTATTGTTTGTGGAAACATATAGTAATTATTGTTTGTGTTAACATATAGTAGTTATTGTTTGTGGTAACATATAGTAGTTATTGTTTGTGTTAACATATAGTAGTTATTGTTTGTGGTAACATATAGTAGTTATTGTTTGTGTTAACATATAGTAGTTATTGTTTGTTAACATATAGTAGTTATTGTTTGTGGTAACAAATAGTAGTTATTGTTTGTGTTAACATATAGTAGTTATTGTTTGTGGCATTAACATACTAGTTATTGTTTGTGGTAACATATAGTAGTTATTGTTCTGATAACATGTAGTAGTTATTGTTTGCATTAACATATAGTTATTGTTTGTGGTAACAAATAGTAGTTATTGTTTGTGTTAACATACAGTAGTTATTGTTTGTGGTAACATATAGTAGTTATTGTTTGTGTTAACATATAGTAGTTATTGTTTGTGGTAACATATAGTAGTTATTGTTTGTGTTAACATATAGTAGTTATTGTTTGTGGTAACATATAGTAGTTATTGTTTGTGTTAACATATAGTAGTTATTGTTTGTGTAGTTATTGTTTGTGGTAACAAATAGTAGTTATTGTTTGTGTTAACATATAGTAGTTATTGTTTGTGTTAACATATAGTAGTTATTGTTTGTGTTAACATATAGTAGTTATTGTACGTGTTAACATACAGTAGTTATTGTTTGCATTAACATATAGTAGTTATTGTTTGCATTAACATATAGTAGTTGTTTGCATTAACATATAGTAGTTGTTTGCATTAACATATAGTAGTTGTTTGCATTAACATGTAGTAGTTATTGTTCGTGTTAACATATTGTAGTTATTGTTTGTGTTAACATATAGTAGTTATTGTTTGTGGTAAAATATAGTAGTTATTGTGCGTGTTAACATATAGTAGTTATTGTTTGTGTTAACATATAGTAGTTATTGTGAGTGTTAACATATAGTAGTTATTGTTTGTGTTAACATATAGTAGTTATTGTTTGTGTTAACATATAGTAGTTATTGTTTGTGTTAACATATAGTAGTTATTGTTTGTGTTAACATATAGTAGTTATTGTTTGTGTTAACATATAGTAGTTATTGTTTGTGTTAACATATAGTAGTTATTGTTTGTGTTAACATATAGTAGTTATTGTTTGTGTTAACATATAGTAGTTATTGTTTGTGTTAACATATAGTAGTTATTGTGCGTGTTAACATATAGTAGTTATTGTTTGTGTTAACATATAGTAGTTATTGTGCGTGTTAACATATAGTAGTTATTGTGCGTGTTAACATATAGTAGTTATTGTTTGTGTTAACATATAGTAGTTATTGTTTGTGTTAACATATAGTAGTTATTGTTTGTGTTAACATATAGTAGTTATTGTGCGTGTTAACATACAGTAGTTATTGTTTGTGTTAACATATAGTAGTTATTGTTTGTGTTAACATATAGTAGTTATTGTGTGTGTTAACATATAGTAGTTATTGTGCGTGTTAACATATAGTAGTTATTGTGCGTGTTAACATATAGTAGTTATTGTGCGTGTTAACATATAGTAGTTATTGTGCGTGTTAACATATAGTAGTTATTGTGCGTGTTAACATATAGTAGTTATTGTGCGTGTTAACATATAGTAGTTATTGTGCGTGTTAACATATAGTAGTTATTGTTTGTGTTAACATATAGTAGTTATTGTTTGTGTTAACATATAGTAGTTATTGTTTGTGTTAACATATAGTAGTTATTGTGAGTGTTAACATACAGTAGTTATTGTGAGTGTTAACATACAGTAGTTATTGTGAGTGTTAACATACAGTAGTTATTGTTGTTAACATATAGTAGTTATTGTGAGTGTTAACATACAGTAGTTATTGTGTGTGTTAACATACAGTAGTTATTGTGAGTGTTAACATATAGTAGTTATTGTGCGTGTTAACATATAGTAGTTATTGTACGTGTTAACATATAGTAGTTATTGTGTGTGTTAACATATAGTAGTTATTGTTTGTGTTAACATATAGTAGTTATTGTTTGCATTAACATGTAGTAGTTATTGTTTGTGTTAACATATTGTAGTTATTGTTTGTGTTAACATATAGTAGTTATTGTGCGTGTTAACATATAGTAGTTATTGTACGTGTTAACATATAGTAGTTATTGTTTGTGTTAACATACAGTAGTTATTGTTTGTGTTAACATATAGTAGTTATTGTTTGTGTTAACATATAGTAGTTATTGTTCGTGTTAACATATAGTAGTTATTGTTTGCATTAACATATAGTAGTTATTGTTTGTGTTAACATATAGTAGTTATTGTGAGTGTTAACATATAGTAGTTATTGTGCGTGTTAACATATAGTAGTTATTGTTTGTGTTAACATATAGTAGTTATTGTTTGTGTTAACATATAGTAGTTATTGTTTGCGTGTTAACATATAGTAGTTATTGTTGTTAACATATAGTAGTTATTGTGCGTGTTAACATATAGTAGTTATTGTTTGTGTTAACATATAGTAGTTATTGTGAGTGTTAACATATAGTAGTTATTGTTTGTGTTAACATATAGTAGTTATTGTGCGTGTTAACATATAGTAGTTATTGTGAGTGTTAACATATAGTAGTTATTGTTTGTGTTAACATATAGTAGTTATTGTTTGTGTTAACATATAGTAGTTATTGTTTGTGGTAACATATAGTAGTTATTGTTTGTGTTAACATATAGTAGTTATTGTTTGCATTAACATATACTAGTTGTTGTTTGTGGTAACATATTGTAGTTATATTGCGTGTTAACATATAGTAGTTATTGTTTGTGTTAACCTATAGTAGTTATTGTTTGTGTTAACATGTAGTATTTATTGTGTGTGTTAACATATAGTAGTTATTGTTTGTGTTAACATATAGTAGTTATTGTTTGTGTTAACATATAGTAGTTATTGTTTGTGGTAACATATAGTAGTTATTGTTTGTGGTAACATATAGTAGTTATTGTTTGTGTTAACATATAGTAGTTATTGTTTGTGTTAACATATAGTAGTTATTGTTTGTGTTAACATATAGTAGTTATTGTTTGTGTTAACATATAGTAGTTATTGTGCGTGTTAACATATAGTAGTTATTGTGTGTGTTAACATATAGTAGTTATTGTTTGTGTTAACATATAGTAGTTATTGTTTGTGTTAACATATAGTAGTTATTGTTTGTGTTAACATATAGTAGTTATTGTGCGTGTTAACATATAGTAGTTATTGTGCGTGTTAACATATAGTAGTTATTGTTTGTGTTAACATATAGTAGTTATTGTTTGTGTTACCATATAGTAGTTATTGTTTGTTAACATATAGTAGTTATTGTGAGTGTTAACATATAGTAGTTATTGTTTGTGTTAACATATAGTAGTTATTGTGCGTGTTAACATATAGTAGTTATTGTTTGTGTTAACATATAGTAGTTATTGTGCGTGTTAACATATAGTAGTTATTGTGCGTGTTAACATATAGTAGTTATTGTTTGTGTTAACATATAGTAGTTATTGTGCGTGTTTAACATATAGTAGTTATTGTGCGTGTTAACATACAGTAGTTATTGTTTGTGTTAACATACAGTAGTTATTGTGAGTGTTAACATATAGTAGTTATTGTTCGTGTTAACATATAGTAGTTATTGTGAGTGTTAACATATAGTAGTTATTGTTTGTGTTAACATATAGTAGTTATTGTGCGTGTTAACATATAGTAGTTATTGTGAGTGTTAACATATAGTAGTTATTGTGCGTGTTAACATATAGTAGTTATTGTGCGTGTTAACATATAGTAGTTATTGTGCGTGTTAACATATAGTAGTTATTGTTTGTGTTAACATATAGTAGTTATTGTGCGTGTTAACATATAGTAGTTATTGTTTGTGTTAACATATAGTAGTTATTGTGCGTGTTAACATATAGTAGTTATTGTGCGTGTTAACATATAGTAGTTATTGTGCGTTAACATATAGTAGTTATTGTGCGTGTTAACATATAGTAGTTATTGTTTGTGTTAACATATAGTAGTTATTGTGCGTGTTAGTTATTGTGTGTTAACATAGTAGTTATTGTGAGTGTTAACATATAGTAGTTATTGTTTGCGTTAACATATAGTAGTTATTGTTTGTGTTAACATATAGTAGTTATTGTTTGTGTTAACATATAGTAGTTATTGTTTGTGTTAACATATAGTAGTTATTGTTTGTGTTAACATATAGTAGTTATTGTTTGTGTTAACATATAGTAGTTATTGTTTGTGTTAACATATAGTAGTTATTGTTTGTGTTAACATATAGTAGTTATTGTTTGTGTTAACATATAGTAGTTATTGTGAGTGTTAACATATAGTAGTTATTGTTTGTGTTAACATATAGTAGTTATTGTTTGTGTTAACATATAGTAGTTATTGTGAGTGTTAACATATAGTAGTTATTGTTTGTGTTAACATATAGTAGTTATTGTGCGTGTTAACATATAGTAGTTATTGTGCGTGTTAACATATAGTAGTTATTGTGCGTGTTAACATATAGTAGTTATTGTGCGTGTTCACATATAGTAGTTATTGTGTATGTTAACATATAGTAGTTATTGTGCGTGTTAACATATAGTAGTTTTTTGCATTAACATGTAGTAGTTATTGTTTGCATTAACATGTAGTAGTTATTGTTTGTTAACATATAGTAGTTATTGTTTGCGTTAACATATAGTAGTTATTGTGTGTTAACATATAGTAGTTATTGTTTGTGTTAACATATAGTAGTTATTGTTTGTGTTAACATATAGTAGTTATTGTGAGTGTTAACATATAGTATTTATTGTTTGCGTTAACATATAGTATTTATTGTTTGCGTTAACATATAGTAGTTGTTTGCATTAACATGTAGTAGTTATTGTGAGTGTTAACATGTAGTAGTTATTGTGCGTGTTAACATATAGTAGTTATTGTTTGTGTTAACATATAGTAGTTATTGTGCGTGTTAACATGTAGTAGTTATTGTGCGTGTTCACATATAGTAGTTATTGTTTGTGTTAACATATAGTAGTTATTGTGCGTGTTAACATGTAGTAGTTATTGTGAGTGT
Organism: Oncorhynchus tshawytscha; assembly: GCF_018296145.1. NCBI lineage: Eukaryota > Metazoa > Chordata > Actinopteri > Salmoniformes > Salmonidae > Oncorhynchus > Oncorhynchus tshawytscha. Next base: position 35,530,827 of record NC_056441.1, read on the forward strand.
TAACATGTAGTAGTTATTGTGCGTGTTAACATATAGTAGTTATTGTTTGTGTTAACATATAGTAGTTATTGTGCGTGTTAACATATAGTAGTTATTGTGAGTGTTAACATATAGTAGTTATTGTGCGTGTTAACATATAGTAGTTATTGTTTGTGTTAACATATAGTAGTTATTGTTTGTTAACATATAGTAGTTATTGTGCGTGTTAACATATAGTAGTTATTGTGTGTTAACATATAGTAGTTATTGTTTGTGTTAACATATAGTAGTTATTGTGCGTGTTAACATATAGTAGTTATTGTTTGTTAACATATAGTAGTTATTGTTTGTTAACATATAGTAGTTATTGTTTGTTAACATATAGTAGGTATTGTTTGTGGTAACATATTGTAGTTATTGTTTGTGGTAACATAGTAGTTATTGTTTGTGTTAACATATAGTAGTTATTGTTTGCATTAACATAGATTAGTTATTGTTTGTGGTAACATATAGTAGTTATTGTTTGTGGTAACATATAGTAGTTACTGTTTGTGTTAACATATAGTAGTTATTGTGTGTGTTAACATATAGTAGTTATTGTTTGTGGTAACATATAGTAGTTATTGTTTGTGGTAACATATAGTAGTTATTGTTTGTGGTAACATATAGTAGTTATTGTGTGTGTTAACATATAGTAGTTATGTTGCGTGTTTACAAATAGTAGTTATGTTGCGTGTTAACATATAGTTTATGGGTACACACAAACACATCACACACCCCATACACTTATGAGGTGTCTATGTCTTTTAGTTTCATCCTCGATAACACCGCCAAAAGCAAACCCTCCCACTCTCTCTCACGCACACACACACTCACAACTTGCTCTTAGGCCCGTCTGTTCCCTTAGCGACCGTTTCCAAGGTGCTCATTCCCCAGGGCCAGGGGAGGGGACTTGTGATGTTAGGTATGCCTAACGATACACCTGTAGCTGCTACTGCTTTTTTCCTCCTTCCCTTCATCCCTCCCTACCCGTATCCCTCCGCTTTGGTGCTCAGCCTCCTTTCCCACTTACAGCAGTCCATCTCATATAACCATAGAACATCAACTCAGCTCAAAGGAACTACTTTCTGAGGGCTAAATATTTTGTGTGCAGAGGATTAATTTTGGTCACATACTCCGTTGTCAATGTGTTTATTTATATGTATTTTATTGTGATAGTTTTGCCTTTTGGTTCGTTTCTAGGGTCCTCAGTAGGCAGTGACTGCATACTGGTAAGAAGATCCTACTTCTGAGCAGGTGGGACACCATTATTTTAGCTTAATCTTTTCTAAAGTAAAACCGGATATGTTGTCAGAGCGTTATGGGTACTATAGTACATCACGCTACATGTGTAACTACCCATGTCTTAAGGGATCAGCTTGACCCCTCACCCTGGGCCGTTGCCATGTTCTTTTTCTCTTACTACCCGAGAAAAATACCTCAATGTGTTAAGTTCACTGCTCTCTGATTCGCTGTGCTGGGATGGGTCTCGTAGTCTGAGATATTTAGCATCAACAAAGTCGAGGAGTGGAAGTAGGCCAGTTTTATGAACTCTGACACTCTGCTTCCCCCAGGCCGTCCCCTTTTTCGCTCCCATTTCTAATTTTTCTACCTCTGCCGCCACAACTGTTGCACTTCAAATTGTTTTCAAACTCTCAACCTCCCGTTTACAACTCCCCTGCCCTGTCTCTCTCCCCCTCATTCCCTCTCTCTCTCTCCCTCCCTCCCTCTCTCTATCTCTATTGATCGAGTCATAGTTTTCTGTCTTCAGTGTGCTGGCTGGCTGGCTTTAATCAATACAGATAATTGTCTGCTTTCTCCCAATGCCAAACAGTCTGTGTTTTTTCTCAATGAATCCAGGTCTTTCCCCTTCGCACCCCTCCCCACTCCCCTCGCCCGGGAATCCCTCCATTAATGACAGGAGATAACCTGCTTTCCTTACCGATTTTTCTCCCCCTCCCTCCTTCACCCCTGCTCCCTCGTTCATCGATCGGCGTGAGATATCACCCCTCGTGCCCCGTCTACGAATGTAAACACGGTGAACACGTGGCGTTTGTGAGTACAAACATACACTTGTATACACACACTTCATATCAGCTAGGCCCAGGCCCCATCATACCTCACTCTGCACGTACATCAAGCCTGGTACATGTTAATAGGCTACGTGACTGTTTAGGCAGTTAAGTGACTTTACTAAGTGCCAATGGACTCTGCTGTGATTAACATGTGTTTTGAGACTTCTGTTGGGCTTCACTCAACATTGTGCACTCCAATCAACTTTTGCCTGTCAGGTACACACATATTCACTGAAAGTGTTCTAGTTTTATTCACCCATTTTTTTTTTTTTTACCTTGAATAATCAACATTGTCCAGAAACGGTCCTATTTATATTCGAGTTTGATGGTCAAAGTTCACTTTTATGATCATAAAAAAAGTTGCACAAAATGATAGACTTGACGTGCTCTTTGCCAACTTGACAAACACAAAACCGATACTGTGATTGGGAAACACTCCAATAAGTCCAACTAAATGCACTTAATACATTGACAGCATGGGCTCGATCATGCAATAGAATTATTACCTAGGTAGCTTCGTACAGTGCGGGCAAGGCCACTCTTTAATGACATGGTCTATACGCAAAAGCCCCTCAAATCATCTCAAAAGAACTAGACTTCACACTGAGCTGCAATGGGATACGGCACACCACATACAACACTCTGGAATGGAGAGCGTGAATAGCATGCAACGGGCATATGAATAGAAGGTGAAAGGCTATGAACATTCCAGACATACATTAAGGCATTGTATGCAAGGCCAACGTATACAGAACACAGAGGAACTAGAGCAAACAACATACGAACGTGCAAAGTGAAACTGTTATAAATGTATGCGCAAGGCCAACCATTTCAGCATATTTAGCAAGAGTAGGTCTATAGAAATGTCATATGAAACTACAACAAAAGCATGAATAGAAAAATAACTACCTCAAGGACCATTATAGCGTTCAATGTATTTTTACATGTATTTTACAGTACCGTACATATATTTTTTTACAGTATATGTATTTTTTACAGTGCATGTATTTTTACAGGTTGTACCTCCTGTAAACAATACAATTGCAGTATATGCGTTAAGATTTTTCCCATAGTCCTTCGCCCCTTGAATTAAAGCACATCCTGTTCTCTGTCCCCTAGCTGTTATGATCTGTGCTTCTTCTCACTCCGTTCAACAACTTGAGTGAAACAGAGAGACACAGTGAAGAGACATTGCGGCCATTTTGTTTCTCTTGTTTTGCCGCCTGCAATGTGAACGAGCCCTGATCCAATTTATACTGGTCAGTGGTGTGAAATGGCGGTCAGCCGGGGATAAGAAGGGCTCTCCAGCCACTCGGGCCTCGTTGCAGCTGTGTTTAACTGCCCATAGATGAACATGACACTGTGCTGGTCCAGTATGTAGCCTACCAGCATGCCTAGAGCCGCGGCACATGAACAGGACACACACACACACAGATCTCTCGAAACCTGTATACTCCTGTATTGTATGTGGCCCCTTGTTGTTTAGTAACAAGTTCAAACCTCCGTCCTATATATGGAATCGTTTTTTCTTTTTTCCATCGAGGTTATCATTGTTATAGTCTCCCCTGCGGTTTCAACTAATTCAAAAAACGAACACACACAATTACACACACAATTGCTGCTGCATTACACAGACTACCAGTATATAAGGAAACATTTTTGACCAGTACAATCAGTAATTGTATGATTGTATGATTGCTCCAATGGGCAGTTGCTATGTTCTTACACAGTTATGTTCCACTTTGACAATTTCTGTTCCTCACAAAATGGATTTCCAGGGATATGAGCTGAAGGGATGACAATACAAACATGGATTTGCTTGAAAAACCATGGGAACACTTTATGTACCTTATCTTACAGTACCTTACTTACCCTGCAGGTATAATGGTTTATATCTTGTAAGTGTTGAAGCCTTGATAATAATGCTTATAAAATATATGTTTTTTTTGTTTCAAGCTATAAGTAGTAATTGTTTAGATCATCTGATTGATAGATAGCTAGATTGTTCCTACATCATCTCCTATTGTGCTAGTCATTACAGATGTAGGATTTTAATTTGAGCCAGTTCTCTACCGCAGGAATATAATCCTGCCGCAACAGGAAATGTTAATTATTATGTGGATTATAATTAAGGGACATTTTTGTAGGGGTTGATCCATTTTTCTTGTAAGGGAAAATCAAGTCTGAAATTTCAAAGTGGAATTTTTCAAACTTCAGAAGGCTTTTTAAACCTCAAATACACTACATGTTTTATATGTCCTGCATTGCAGGAAAGTTGTCCTGCAACAAGGGGGATCAAATTAAGATCCTACATCCGGCTTTTTTAGGTTACTCTGTAAAAACCTGAATCTGCAGAAATCATTTAATCAATTTGTATTATGTTTGATCATTCAAACAGATTTTATTTGTCTGATACACTTTGCATTTGACCTCGTGTGATTATGAATGTAGTCAAAACTTAAGACGTATACAAGCCTGCTCTCTAAACTATTGGCCAGTTTGAGCATTTTACCAAACGGAACAAAACAGGACAAAGAACAGCAATGTATTTTCCATAGGACTTTCGGCCAACTCGAATCCTTGCCAACACACACGCACGCTCATTCAAACATGTTTTTTGTTGTTGTCCTTGGCGACAACTGCCGTGCTTGACGTCCATACAGTGCGGGCATGGCAACACAACATTCACCATCTGAGAGAGGAGAAGGACCGTTGTGCGTGCCATTTGGTGAGTGAAATAAGTGGTGGTGAGATGGTCAGAGGGTCCGCCGATGGAGGGAAGGTAAAAATAGAGAGAGAAGAGACACTTTTGACTGGGGGGGCTGTGGCCAGCAACATTCGCAAATACAAAAGAAACTATGGCCCTCGGAATCAGCCATCCCGCCAACCCAAAATGGAGTTTGTTAACTGAACGACGAGACAGTGTTATAAGACAAGGCAGTCTTCTGTCTGTAGCCTGCGTAACTCGGGCTGGAGTCTGCCTCGGGGGAATTGTGGGTGCGGATCACAGGCCCAAGGGCGACACACTGCGATGTTGCAAGAGAACCGATCGTCCAATCGCACTCGCCGTGGAATTTGTTGTATGCCCGTTTGATTCCCCTGTTATCCCCCAAATTCTGAATCGGCCCCTCTTATCCCTAGTCCTACCGTGAGCGGTCACGCTTCAAGCTCAGGGATTTCTGGGCCGAATCCAGCAGCTTTCATAATAAATATATGCATCTGTTTCATACTTGTAAAAAAAATATATTCATTCAGTGTTGGAACAGACTTTTCTACATAACATGTATATATATATATATATATTGTGCTTTTGCTGAGGGTCATTTTTACTGGCAATTGCTAGAATAACAAAAATATGAGGGGAGGGAATGACAAAGGAGGAAGGAATATGGAAGACCAGTGGGGGTGAATATATGGACACTTATGCTCATGTTTTCATTCACATTTATATTCTCTGGCCTCTGGGGTTTATGTGTGTGACTCGGGCATTGTGTTTGGAGTGCGGTTAGGTAAATAAAAAGCTGGGCGGTCTGCCTCTTAACCTCTGAAAACAGGGAGATGCAAATTTGAATCCCCCAGCGAGCCGAGCCAGAGAGCGCGGAGATAAGGGGTGAGGGAAAGAAAGGGGGGAGCGGGGAAGAGGAGGAGGGTGCAGAGTGGAGGCAGTGGACGTTGTGAAAGTGCCTCCGAAGCCCGCGGGTCGCTGCAACCCCTGTGAGGGGCCCCGATCGATACAAACTCAGAGCAATAAAGCTTTCTCCCTGTCATCTCCGCAGAATACAAAGCAGAATGGGGAAGGAAGGGAGAAGGGGGGGGGGGTGAAAAGCTGTTCCGCTAGCCAGACCAATTTCCTAACCCCCCCCTCCATCCCCAACCCCAAACCACCACCTTCTTTCTTTCGCTCTCTCTTTCAGACCCTTCTTTTCCCCTCAGTTTTTCCACAGCTCTTCATGCCCACTTACATCACGTGTTATATAATTAATGGTGTTTGAATAAATAGACTCAATAATTCATCACTGTGATTTTAAAGAGATTGATAGAGCAGAAGACTGAACTGAACAAGTGTGGGTCTAAAGGAAAGGTGAAACGCTGAAAGAAATGGAAGGAGAGAGAGAGAGAGAGAGAGAGAGAGAGAGAGAGAGAGAGAGAGAGAGAGAGAGAGAGAGAGAGAGAGATTTAACAGGACAGGAAGAGAGAAAGACTGGAAGAGGTCAAATAATAAAGAGGTCAAATAACCTTTCTCTTTAATTCAGAGCCAATTTAAGTCTAGGACAATCGATACCCCTATAAACCGAGCAATCTAACGCAGACCATAACCCATACCGTAGATCACATTGTTTTGTTGGTTAGGAGGCGCTGTCATGTCGAATGACTGTCTGTCTGCGCTTTCATCACACTTTTGATGCTGATGGATATTCACAGCAGTTTAGCCCTGTTTATGTCCATAGAAATAGAATCTATTCTATTCATTCAAGTCATTCTATTTCTACGTTTATCGCCCCTTGTTGTTCAAGACAAGAGTGTCGCTCGACATTATTATATCTGAAGCCTTTACACTTTCATTTTGGCCACATCCACATCTCTTTTTCTCCCTCTCTCTCTCTCTGGACTGTATGACCGTCGGCCTGTCTGTCTTGTCATTTCATTCTCTTGAGTCCTATCTGTTCCCTCTCTATTCTGAAGAGGCACTGTGTCTTTGTTACCCTCATTGTCACCCCCTCTTCCTTCTGTCAGTCTTCCTTTTATTGGAAAAGCCCAATACACTACTGCCACTACTGTCCTTTCCCTCCATCCTTGTGAATTGATCCCTTTATCCCAAGTCTCCTACACTCTCTCGCTCTCCCTCTCTCTCTCCATCTCCCCCCCCTCTCCCTCTAATACTCTGGTCATCCTTCTTTCCATTCTCTCTGCCACTGTCCCAACACCAGCTTTCCTCCCTCCCTCTCTCCACCTCTTCCTCCATCTTTTTGCGTCCCGGCGTCCACCCCAACGGAGGAAAGGATGAAGGGAGGAAAGTAACACACAGAGGCTATTTCCCCTTCTCCTCCCCCCTCTCCTTCCATTTCTTTGTTTATCTCCATCCCTCTGTCCCGCTCCCTGGGGAGGTCAGTAATAATGTTGGAGACGGAGTGAGGGAGGGAGGTGCGATTATTGTCTTGTTGGGAGTCAGAGGGATCGATCGGGCTAGAAATATGTGGTGCGAGAAAGAGGTACTGTATCGGATATAATAAACACTCCAGAGAGATGCATTCGCACACACACACACACACACACACACACACACACACACACGACACATACATCTGCACAAATAATTGCCTACCTGCACACACTCACTCTTGAGAGCCACTGAAAGACTCTGAAAGAAACTCAACATTGCTGTATGAGACAAGCAAAAGAAAGACACAGTCCTTAAGGATTTTTTTCAAAGCCATCCAAATATGTGAAGACACCTTGCAATGGTTTCAGAATGTCTAAACAACCTTTGCGTCATTCAGAGTTGTGTTTTCTTCCTATTCAAGCTTATCAATGAGTTGGGCTAATGGATTGAAAAACATACTTACACTTAATGATTAACACGCACCGAAACACACACTTACACACTTCTACACACACACACAGGCACATACACACACAGGCCATACACAGTGATCTTTCACTGCTGTTGCCTGGCAACGTGCCTATGTGTCCTATTGGAGCACAGAGCTGTCCAGTGATGTCACGACCAACGCTGCTGACCAGTGATCTCACGACCAACGCTGCTGACCAGTGATGTCACCAGCAACGCTGCTGACCAGTGATGTCATGACCAACGCTGCTGACCAGTGATGTCATGACCAATGCTGCTGACCAGTGCTGCTGCACCATGTAGCTCTGTGAACCGGGGACAAATAGGAAAGGAGATAAGGTACGCGGTATAGGGAAAGATAGACGGATAGAGAGATAATGAAAGAGAGAGCGGAGTAGAGGAGAGCAGTGATAGGTGCAGAATGAGAGGGGGAAAAGTGATAGATGAGCAGCTTTCAATGTTGCTTTACAATCCAAGCTTTTCCGATGAATCTTATTAAGTCTACAAAGAAGTGGCCTAACGCTGCATCAATCCTTGTCAAGTAGTATATCCTCAGAAATGCACTGTTATTTCATATATATTTTTCCAGAGATTAATCTATTTACAGAAATGTGTAACTTTTAAAAAATGTTTTATATAAAACATCCAGAACAGTCTGCATCTGAAGTTGTGAAAGGCAATGGTATAAATTGCTGAATGTGTGCGCGTGTGGTCATCGACTCCGCTTACGATCAACTCCCCGTGAAAGACTGTGCGGTCGGTCGTATGTCTTTAGAAGAGACTGCGTTCGACTTTTAAACCTTTAGCTCCCCTCTGTAAAAACAGCCATTGTTCCGTTCCAATGTCTGTAAGCCAGGTCAACATGTAACCAGGTAGCGCTGCAGCTCCTTGCATCAGGTACTGAGTTACATTGGTCACATTGGTCACTTGTGTGTCAGTGTGAGGCAGCTTGGCAGTGCAGTAGCAGTATAGGTTCTTGATAATGCAAAAGGTCATGTCTTCTTCTCCATCTACTCAGTGGGTCTGCTCAGATGCAATTCAGCAAGCCTTTACACCGATTTATCTATCTCTCTGACAGTTGGGATTCTTAGAACACAGATCCTATAGTTATATGTTGGTCCTCAGGACAATGATAGCACATACATGGGGAATAGCAGTCAGCAGTAACATTGGATCCTGTGGGGGCAGAGCACAAGTGAGCTCCATAGACCACAGGGTCCCGAGATGACTGCTCTGTGTGTGTATGTGTGTGTGCGTGCGTGTGTGCGTACGCGAGAGAGAGCGAGAGATGGCGGGGTTGGGGCCAGGGCAGAGCGAGGCAGGAGGCGCGGGGTGAATAGGTTGTTTGCTGTTGGTCGGGGCCATGTGGCTGACCTCTTGACATCCACACGCCTGCCTAGACCCTCCGCTCTCCCCAAAAGGCCCCCTGTCACCCCCTGAACCCCCTCACACTGCCCCCTCCACACACAACAAACACGTTGTCTGTCACGGTCCCTAGACAGGCGTGAACGAGGGGGAGCAAGACCCCTTCAGCCATCCTCCCTCCTATCCACTCCCCCTCTCCTCCTAATTCCCTGTCAGTGACCCTGAGCATCCCTCCCATCCCCCGCCTCGGCCCCGGTCAGCATCCCGCACCGCCCAAAGACAGATACATCATCTGCCGAGAGGCCCCCAACTCCCATTAGCACTGATAGACTGGGGGCCCTCGCAGCCTGCTGGCCGAGGTATATAGGGATGGGCTGGGGGGTTGGGATGGACTAGGGGGAAATTGGACCCCTGGTCAGAGGGGTGATGATGGGGGAAGTGGGGGGTATGACTGTTAAAAACACTTTTTACATAACTATTTTCATGTATTGTGTGGATGAGGTGATTGTGTGAATGTGTGTGTGTGTGAAAGCAGTTTTATAACTTTCATCTTCCAGTATTTCCATCTCCTCTTTTTAAATACATGTTGTGGAGATGCAATGGACTTGAACCATATACTTGACAGCATACACTTTGAGCAGTGTTTTGGTGATTTTGTGATTTTCAAAGAGTTACAGACTGTCCGAGCTCTTACCAGGCCAGAAGCATGCAATACTGTCTATGTAATAAAACGTAATCTAAGGTAGTTGAATTGTGAGCGTTTATGTGCTGCTGTTATGAGAAAATACAGTGTGATATGATGTGTCCTACAGCAGTCAGTGACCTCCCTCAGAATCAGCAGGTTAGTGCTGCCACCATGTGGTGGTATTTAGCTACTGCAATTTCCTCAATACCTGTTAATCTGATCCAATTGATTCTCAAACGAAACGGAATTTCTGGTCAAAATGTTAATTACACACAGTATGTAATGATAAGAAAGTACTGTATCTGCCTACATAGGCGACTGTGAAGAAGTGAGAGTAAGAAATTGGAAAAGAAGAGCCGCATGGGGTGAGTGAATGTGAGCGGAAGGATATTTATCCTCGTATGACCAGTAGTTTCCATCAGCCACCCAAGCACTTTCCAACTGCGACACTTTCAGTCGTTCACTCGTTCTTTCCTTTTCGTCTTTGGGCTTGCTGTTTTCTCTTCTTCTGCCCAGCCTGTCACTTTCTTTCTCCCACTCTGTACGTTCCGAAACCACCTCTCCTTTCTTCCTCCTCCTCCTCCTTCTCAGACATTGAACTTGATACTGACCCTAATACCCTTTTTTTTCAATTACTTTGCTGCAATTTGTACAAGTATGTGGTACATTTTCACAACTCTAAGCACAAAAATCTAAACAGATCATCAAAATGTCTCATGTTTCAAAGCTCGAAGTACATTTTCAATTGACTGAGTACAAGAAACAAATTCACAAAGTAACTTGTTCACTGCACCAAATCACTCTTTGAATTTGTATACATATTCAATAAAGGTATCTGCTTTTCAAAATGCAATATTCACTTTACTTTGGATTTTCTTGTAATTTGTTTACAATACAATTAATGATCACTTAATCATACTGCTCAAAACTCATAACTACTGAAGCAAAAGTATGTTGTGCTAGTTAACGTACACCACCGGTCAAAAGTTTTAGAACACCTACTCATTCAAGGGTTTTTCTTTATTTTTTAAAACTATTTTCAACATTTTAGAATAATAGTGAAGACATCAAGACAATGAAATAACACATAGCACAAGTGTTAAACAAATCAAAATATATTTGAGATTCTTCAAATAGCCACCCTTTGCCTTGATGACAGCTGTGCACACTCTCGGCATTATCTCAACCAGCTTCATCTGCAATGGTTTTTTGAAGGAGTTCCCACATATGCTTAGCACTTGTTGGCTGCTTTTCCTTCACTCTGCAGTCTGACTCATCCCAAACCATCTCAATTTGGTTGAAGTGGGGATTGTGGAGGCCAGGTCATCTGATGCAGCATTCCGTCACTCTCCTTCTTGGTAAAATAGCCCTTACACAGCCTGGAGGTATGTTGGGTCATTGTTCTGTTGAAAAACAAATGATTGTCCCACTAAGCCCAAACCAGATGGGATGGTGCATCTCTGCTGAATGATGTGGTAACCATGTTGGTTAAGTGTGCCTTGAATTCAGACAGTGTCACCAGCAAAGCACCCTCACACCGTAACACCTCTTCCTCCATGCTTTACGGTGGGAAATACACATGCGGAGATCATCAGTTCACCCACACCAGGTCTCACAAAGACACGGCGGTTGGAACCAAAAATCTCCAATTTGGACTCCAGACCAAAGGACAGATTTCCACCGGTCTAACGTCCATTGCACGTGTTTCTTGGCCCAAGCAAGTCTCTTCTTCTTATTGGTGTCCTTTAGCAGTGGTTTCTTTGCCACAATTCGACCATGAAGGCCTGATTCACCCAGACTCCTCTGAACAGTTGATGTTGAGATGTGTCTGTTACTTGAACTCCGTGAAGCATTTATTTGGGCTGTAATTTCTGAGTCTGGTAACTCTAACGAACTTATCCTCTGCAGCAGAGGTAACTCTGGGTCTTCCATTCCTGTGGCGGTCCTCATGAGAGCCAGTCATCATAGTGCTTGATGGTTTTTGCGACTGCACTTGAAGAAACTATCAAAGTTCTTGAACTTTTCCGTACTGACTGACCTTCATGTCTTAAAGTAATGATGGACTGTCGTTTCTCTTTGCTTATTTGAGCTGTTCTTGCCATAATATGGACTTGGTATTTGACCAAATAGGGCTATCTTCTGTATACCCCCCTAACTTGTCACAACACAACTGATTGGCTCAAATGCATTAAGGAAAGAAATTCCACAAATTAACTTTTAAGAAGGCACACCTGCATGACTACCTCATGAAGCTGGTTGAGAGAATGCGAAGAGTGTGGAATGCTGTCATCAAGGCAAAGGGTGGCTATTTGAAGAATCTCAAATATAAAATACATTTTGATTTGTTTAACACTTTTTTGGTTACTACATGATTCCATATGTGTTATTTCATAGTTTTGATGTCTTCACTATTATTCTACAATGTAGAAAATAGTAAAAATAAAGAAAAACCTTGAATGAGTAGGTGTTCTAAAACTTTTGACAGGTAGTGTATATAGTTTGGTCATTTTGTTATTTTATTTAACTTTTATTTAACCAGGCAAGTCAGTTAAGAACAAATTCTTATTTACAATGACCGCCTACCCCGGGCCGAACCCTAACCTGGATGATGCTGGGCCAATTGTGTGCCGCCCTGTGGGACTCCCAATCACGGCCGGTTGTGATACAGCCTGGAACCGAACCAGACCGCTGCGCCACTCAGTAGCCACAAACATGTGTCAGAAGTGGGATAGGAACCCACGCCTTCATTCGGAGACCAGAACTGCTAATAATTGCTGAACACTGTATCAATTTGACATCAATTTATGTTGGAAGGTAAAACCAAATCATATATACAGTGCATTTGGAAAGTATTCAGACCCCTTGACTTTTTCCACATTTTGATACGTTACAGCCTTATTCTACAATGGATAAAATACATGTTTTCCCTCATCAATCTACACACAATACCCAATAAAGACAAATGAAAACAGGTTTTTAGAAATATTTGCAAATGTATTAAAAATAAAAAACAGAAATACATTATTTACACAAGTATAATGACCCTTTACTATAAGACTCTAAATTGAGCTCAGGTGTATCCTGTTTCTATTGATCATCATTGAGATGTTTCTACAACTGGACGGAGTCCACCTGGGGTAAATTCAATTGATTGGACATGACTTGGAAAGGCACCCACCTGTCTAAGGTCCCACAGTTGACAGTAAACGTCAGAGCAAAAACCAAGCCATGAGGTCGAAGGAATTGCCCGTAGAGCTCCGAGACAGGATTGTGTCGCGGCACAGATCTGGGGAAGGGTGTCAAAAAATGTCTGCAGCATTGAGGGTCCCCAAGAACACAGTGGCATCTATCATTCTTAAATGGAAGAAGTTTGGAACCACCAAAACTCTTCCTAGAGCTGGCCACCCAGCCAAACTGAGCAATCGGGGGAGAAGGGCCTTGGTTAGGGAGATGACAAAGAACCCGATGGTCACTCTGACAGAACTGCAGAGTTCCTTTATGGAGATAGAATAACCTTCCAGAAGGATAACCATCTCTGCAGCACTCCACCAATCAGGCGTTTATGGTAGAGTGGCCAGACGGAAGCCACTCCTCAGTAAAAGGCACATGACAGCCCACTTGGAGTTTGCACCTAAAGTCTCTCAGACCATGAGAAACAAGAACTCTTTGGCCTGAATGCCAAGTGTCACGTCTGGAGGAAGCCTGTCACCATCCCTACGGTGAAGCATGGTGGTGGCAGCATCATGCTGTGGGGATGTTTTTCAGTGGCAGGGACTGGAAGACTAGTCAGGATTGAGGGAAAGATGAACGGAGCAAAGTACAGAGAGATCCTTGATGAAAATCTGCACCAGAGTGCTCAGGACCTCAGACTGGGGGCGAAGGTTCACCTTCCAAAAGGACAATGATCCTAAACACATAGCCAAGACAACGCAGGAGTGGCTTCAGGACAAGTCTCTGAATGTCTTTGAGTGGCCCAGCCACTCGAACCCTGATCGAACATCTCTGGAGAGACCTGAAATTAGCAACGCTCCCCAACGTGACAACACTTGAGAGGATCTGCAGAGAAGAATGGGAGAAACTCCCCAAATACAGGTGTGCCAAGCTTGTAGTGTCATACCCAAGAAGACTCAAGACTGTAATCGCAGCCAAAGGTGCTTCAACAAAGTACTGAGTAACTAATGTAAATACTAAAGTAAATGTGATATTTCTGTTTTGTATTTTTAATAAATCTGCAAAAAATGAAATTATAAATGTTTTGTCCAACATACGTACTGGATAAGGAAACTGTAAGACAGGCATATTTCTCAACATGTTCACAACCTGCCAATGGATACAAATGATAAATGGTGCATGTCAAGTTATAGTCAAATACTGTATGTAAATTATATTAACCATCTACTATTCTTTACATTCAGCACTTCAAAAATGAGAGTTGTATATTGTATTTGTTGCTATTGGATTAAATGTTATTTAAAATGATTAAATGGTGAGCCTATGAGCTATTTGTATTTCAGGGAAAAAAAACTTGTATTATGCATGAATGACTCAGGCTGAAAGATGTCTTAAACCCAAATGAATGCAGGATCAACGGTTCTGAACATAAGATAGGGGGTATTACAGGTGCTATCAGTTCAGTGTTTTGTAATCAGGGTTGTGAAAATCTACCACTTACAATCAGAAAAATATGCCGAAGAGATTGAAAAAAAAAAAGGTCATAAAATTGCCCCGATGCCCCCCCCACACACACACACACACACACACACACACACACACACTCCTCCCACTCTTATTTATACCAATATCCCCCTCTTTCTAGTGTTTTTTTCCCTTCGCTCATGCACTATATATGTTTACAGGATGTGGCGGGAGGAGGATGGGGGTGTAGAGGGGGACGGTGAAAGAGTCGTAGTGGGAGGAGGAAGGATTAAGAGTGAGGTGATAAAGTGGTGTTCGTCATCACCATCTCTTTAAACTCACATATTAGCATGTAGAACAGAGCTCAACCCTGAACCATAAGAGGCCTAATATTAACATGTATGATTTATTATTGCTCTAATTGTACTATTCAGGCTCAGCTATTTTCATATCTACTACATCTTAGGCCTTGCTTGAAAGCGTGAATGTGGAAAGAAAGACAATAAAAAGAGAGGAAAGGCTAAAAGAGAAAAAAAGCAGTAAGGTCAGTACTGAAGGAAGACTTTCTTCCCTTAAGATGGTGGCTATGGTGAACAATAATGTCTGATTCGCAGGTAAGTACTCCGCTCTTCGTCTTGTACCAATTACTGGTTAATGGTCTCTCATGGGGTGGAGGCTTTGAGGGTTAATTAGCGTTGCCGTCAGTAACAAACACTGCTAATTAGTGAACATCAAAACGAACTCTGCCGGTCATAATGGAATGTCAGGTCATCTCTCCCGAGAAGGACCAACGTGTGTGTGTGTGTGCGTGTGTGTGCGTGTGTAAAGTATAGGCTCATGTACAGGCTACCGTGGTAACATTTTACCGCTACTTCTAGTGTATAACTATTGTTAGAATTCTTTGCAGTTTGGTTGTTTTCACTCAGAGCAGCAGGCTCAACTTTCGCGGCATATAATTGTAGGATAATTAGAGCCATTCGAATTGTAACAAATTTAAACCAGTGACTCACCATGGTGTCAGTGTTGAAGGTGGAAGAATTTAGGCATCCAAAAATAGCTAACTGAAATGGTAAGCCTATGAATGCTGGGTGTAAAATGCTCAGAGTTTCGCTCATAAGCATTGAGGCTTATTACAGTAGACAACCTATTTGACCTTGCCTTCAAGTAGGCTTTGTTGGTCACTAATGTAATAAAACAGTGCGTTCACTTGATTCTTTTGCAAACTATTTAGGCACATTGATTGGTAAAATAAATGGCTCGAAAATAATCATTGCTCTTGAGGAAATCTGCTGGTATGCACAATTAGACACGCGCAAATATGCAACCAGAGCGTGATAGTAGGAAGGACACCGCCAAAACCAAATCTTCCGATATATATTTGTATTTTCTCATGAATGTCGATAACCCAGGTAACTCTTGAATTATGTCAATGTTTGAAAATGTGAAGTTTGTAGGTTTTTATAACAGCTAGGGTAAACGTTTATCTATTCAAATGTTGCTAATTAGTGTACATCAAAACAAGCTCTGTCCTTGATAGTTGTAATGAAATGTCAGGTCATCTCTCCTGAAGAAGACCAACGTGTGTGTGTGTGTGTGTGTGTGTGTGTGTGTGTGTGTGCGTAAAGTATAGGCTCATGTACAAGCTACCAGGGTAACAGTTTACCGCTACTTCTAGTGTATAACTATTGTTAGGCGGTGTGTATTTGGCAGTGTGTATTTGCATGTCTTTGTGTTACTCTATAACACCGCCTCTCTTTCTGGGGATGGAGGCAATGCAATATGAAGACTAGTGATGGAAAGTCAAGTGTGTAAAGTAGTAGGCTATTCCATAAAAATGAATCACAGGACAGAGGCAGGGACTGACATTAAGGTCAGAAAGACACAAGTTAGGACTATGTTTTGGTTGTCCGAAGTTTATCATCACTTTCCTGAAAATGTGAATGAGCTGTTAACACGCAGTCATATACAGTAGGCCTAATGCCTGCCTTTCCCCTACACATAGGGGAGGAATAACAAAGATAACTAGGCTACTGGATTTTATTGATTTTGGTTGTTGTCAGTAAAAAAAAATCTCAGAGCAGGCTCAATTTGCCCACCTGCCATAAATTGCGTGTCTTTCACGTTATCAATGGAGAGGAACCAGAGGTCAGTTTTAGGATAGGCTATTGGAAAATGTGAAATTATTTGCAGTTTGGTTGTTTTCCCTCAGAGCAGCAGGCTCAACATTTGCTGCATATAATTATATTCCTATTAGTCTATAATTAGAGCCATTTATAATTGTAACAAAGCTAAACCAGTGACTCACCGTGATGTCAGTATTGAGGGTGGAAGAATTTAGGCATCCAAGAATAGCTCATAGAAACCGTAGACCTATAGAGGCTGAAAGGGTGGGTGGAAGATCCTCAAAAGTTTCGCTTATGTGCATAGAGACTTATTACTGTAGACAGTCTATTTGATCTCGTCTTCAAGTAGACTTTGTTGGTCACTAATGTAATAAAACCGTGCGTTCACTTGATCCTTTCGCAAACGATTTAGGCACATTGATTGGCCCAAATAAATGGCGCGAAAATAATCATTGCTCTTGAGGAAATCTGCAGGTATGCACAATTAGTCACGAGCAAATATGCAACCATAGCTTGATAGTAGGAAGGACACCGCCAAAACCAAAGCTTTCGATAGATATTTGTATTTTCTCACGAATGTCGATAACCCAGGTAACTGATATCATTGTTTGAAAATGTGACGTTTTTAGGCTTTCGTAACAGCTAGGCTAAACGTGTATACATTCAAATGTGAATATTTAGATTAGAGGTAAACACAACGAATGGAAAATGTCGGAGTTGTTTTTCATGACACGACGTTCATTTCAGGTTCACAAGGCCTAAAATGTATTATTATTTGAAATGTAATTATTGCATGTAATGCACTGCAATTAAAACAACTGTAGACTGTTATACGATTTTGTAAGACATGCATGTAAATAGCTTAGCCTATTAGCTTGTTAAATGGCGTGCGCTCCATCATACATCGTTATTTGTGTCTTAATTAACCGTTTTTTATTACTATTCAAGACGGATTATGAAAAATAGTTTTGATTTAAAAAAGGCTATATTTGGAGCATAATACATTTCTGTCAAAAACGTGTGTGCAGAAATAAATTCACTTGCATTTGAATTTCTAATCTATTGTAGAAAAATTACCTGTTGTAAAATCATTTGTCTAGGCCTATGCAATTCAATTCTCGAGGTTTTTGACACAGGTTCCCAAAAATATAGACTTACCCTATATGAAATGAGTTACAGTCTCCAATTATGTGAAATATGTGTTATTATAATTTGTATTGTGCATGTATTTATACAGTATGTAATGTATTTGGAAATCTTGAATACCACTTTCACATTTATGTTTGACGTTAATTATTTTATTAACGATTCTGTAAAAACATATGACTGTGTTATTCATGCTGCAATTTCCCCTCCAGAAAATCACATTCCTTTACCAACGCTGACTTTATTACAAATAGATTAGATGGATTTATGGTGGGGAGAATTGAAAATATATGATCTGTGCCGCCAGGTTTCATAACCATTTCACTTGCGTTCATTAAGCCAGCCTGATGGAAATATAGTGTGTGGCCTCTCTCTCAATACTTGTGTGCATAGCATGCGTTACGGCATAACATTGAACATGTCCCTGTGACACTCATAAACGGGGAAGCCACTGTGCGAGCCAAGGAGGATTGGAGATGGAGGGCAGGGGAAGAAAGGGTGAGGGAGCTTTTCTCCCTGTGAATCTCTCATCCTCATCCCTCCATATACGCTTGGCGGGCTGGGGATGTTTGTCAGTTGGAAACATGTTATATTTAACCTGCTTCCTTCTCTCCCCTGCAGATATCAGGATGTCAAAACCAGCAGAGGATGAGAAGCCTGGGGCAGACTTTCCAGGGGAGAGCACAGGTAACCATTTTGAGACTGCATTATGTGTTGCTTTGATATCAGTTATCGTCATGTGCCGTCATTAGGCCTATTTCATGTTTGAATGAAAGGATGATGTGTGTGTGTCCACATCTGTTTATGTTGTCGTATTGATTGGGGAGAGTGGGCTAATCTGGTGTGTTGTTTTTGGATGTATTTAAATTTTAGTCATTTAGCAGGCGCTCTTATCCAGAGCGACTTACAGCAGCAATTAAGGTTTAAGTGCCTTGCTCAAGGGCACATTGACAGATGTTTCACACAGTTAGGGATTCAAACCAGCGACCTTTCAGATACTGGCCCAACGCTCTTAACTGCTAGGCTAGCTGCCGCTCTATGACACAACACATCCACAATAAGAGACCTGAAATCTTCTTCTTTGGTCACGTTTCTCACATTTTCCGAACAGAAAGTGAGAATGTTTTTGTCAGACTTGTTTGTATGACTTATGCATGTGACAATATACCGCCATATAAGTCACTGCTCAGAGTCATGTTGTCACACACCTATGTGTTTAACTAGACAGCTTGGGCTGCGGAATGTTAGTAATTGACATTTGAAGTAACCTGTTTAAGGTTTTGCTGCAGCCCGAGGTATTTACAGTCGATCATGACGGGGTTATTAGAATTCCATCTTATACTTTTCTCCTCTCTCTTTCTCACCCTCTTTTTTTTTATCTTACAGACTCTGAGAGGAACAGTCCTGATGCCAATGATCAGGTCTGTAATTTTAATTAATTGTAAAATTACGTTTGTTGTTGTTTTATTGTTATTCGTGTTTTTATTTATTGCTGTCGTTTGCTCTAAGGTTGTAATAAGATTCTGGGCATATAGTAGAACCTCAAAGATCCAAAACTCAAAGTTAAGGACTAAACCAGTCAACCCAACGGGCAATATTAAACCGGGACATAAATGCAAAAAAAAACATATTAGGCTACAGACAAACAGAAATGTTGTTTAGATTTGGTAAAAACATACCAGATATGTACAGTATCTGGCAAAATTATTTTTTTAAACATACGCAAATCATAATTTTGTATAAAGGTTTGATGCTGTTTTAAGGTGAATTTAAAAGTGTTATAGATATTTCAGTGTTCAGAACCACCTCGATTCCCAAATTTGTCCTGAGGTCCTACTGCTGTACTTTTTTGGATAGGTTTGAATTAATGTAAAAATGAAAATGATTAGGAAACACATGGATTCAATTGATATTCTGTCAATCTGGAATGGCACCTGTGTTTATGGCTTCGCAGTTGAATAGATTTAAAGATCTGTGTCTGAATGGATTCTATTGTTGCCATTCGTCTCATCACAGGTTCAGCCAATGAAAACGAGTCCCTTCAGTCTTTCTCCTACCTTGAGCAGCATCAAGGTGAGTGAATTAGTGCACTCACATGCGAGAGAGACGGTGTGTGTGTGTTTGCACAGCCCACTTTATAAAGACATGCTGCAGAAGAGGGGGGAATGAGCTTTTCCTTTCTCTTCAGAAAGACAGACTATGGACATTGATGTATAGAAATTAAGGGAGATCGAGGAAAAAAAGAGTGATGGGCAGATGGATGGATAGGACAGGTCAGAAATCCTCAGCTAACTTGGAATATTCTAAAATTATTTAGACAACAGAGCTCAACATTTTATGCATGGTAATATATTTTGTACTGTATGTTGTGGCCCCCATTACGGCTAAAATGCTGATCAAATTCATAAATACTGAACAAAAATATAAACGCAACAATAGGAGAACCTTCCTGAACAACAACCATCTCTGCAGCACTCCAACAATCAGGCCTTTTGTTTTAACCTTTATTTAACTAGGCAAGTCAGTTAAAACCTTTTGTGACTAGGGGGCAGTATTTTCATTTTTGGAAAAATAACATTCCTGTAGTAAACGGGATATTTTGTCAGGACAAGATGCTAGAATATGCATATAATTGACAGCTTAGGATAGCAAACACTCTAAAGTACCAAAACTGTAAAAATATTGTCTGTGACTATAACAGAACTGATATTGCAGGCGAAAGCCTGAGAAAAATCCAATCTGGAAGTGCCTCATGTTTTGAAAGCGCTGCGTTCCAATGCGTCCCTATTGAGCAGTGAATGGGCTATCAACCAGATTACTTTTTCTCCGTATTCCCCAAGGTGTCTACAGCATTGTGACGTAGTTTTACGCATTTATGTTGAAGAATACCTGTAAGCGGCTACATTGCGCAACTGGTCACCTGATGGCTCCCAGAGTGATTGTCGCGTAAAATACAGAGGTAGCCATTATTCCAATCGGTCCTACTGAAAAATCAATTGTCCCGGTGGATATATTATCGAATAAATATTTGAAAAACACCTTGAGGATTGATTATAAACAACATTTGCCATGTTTCTGTCGATATTATGGAGCTAATTTGGAATATTTTTCGCCGTTTTCGTGACTGCAATTTCCGGGCAATTTCTCAGCCAAACGTGAAGAACAAACGGAGCTATTTCGCCTATAAAAATAATATTTTGGGAAAAAAGGAACATTGGCTATCTAACTGGGAGTCTCGTGAGTGAAAACATCTGAAGCTCATCAAAGGTAAACGATTTAATTTGATTGCTTTTCTGATTTCCGTGACCAAGTTACCTGCTGCTAGCTGGACAAAATGCTATGCTATCGATACACTTACACAAATGCTTGTCTAGCTTTGGCTGTAAAGCATATTTTGAGAATCTGAGATGACAGGGTGATGAACAAAAGACTAAGCTGTGTCTCAATATATTTCACTTGTGATTTTCATGAATAGGAATATTTTCTAGGAATATTTATGTCCATTGTGTTATGCTAATTAGTGTCAGTCGATGATTACGCTCCCTCATGCGGGATGGGGGGTCATTAGAGGTTAAAAACAAATTCTTATTTATAATGACAGCCTACTGGGGAAATTTGGGTTAACTGGCTTGTTCAGGGGCAGAATAACAGATTTTTACCTTGTCAGCTTGGGGATTCGATCCAGCAACCTTTTGGTTACTGGCCCAATGCTCTAACCACTAGGATACCTGCCGCCCCTCAGTAAAAGGCACATTTCAGCCCGCTTGGAGTTTACCAAAAGGCACCTAAAGACTCTCAGACTGTGATAAACAAGATTTTCTGGTCTGATGAAACCAAGATTGAACTCTTTGGCCGAATGCCAAGCGTCACGTCTAGAGAACCTGGCACCATCCCTACGGTGAAGCATGGTGGTGACGGCATCATGCTGTGGGGCAGTTTTTCAGTGGCAGGGACTGGTAGACTAGTCAGGATTGAGGGAAAGATGAACTGAGCAAAGTACAGAGAGATCCTTGATGAAAACCTGCATCAGAACGCTCAGGACCTCAGACTGGGGGCGAAGGTTCACCTTCCAACAGGACAATGTCCCTAAGCACACAGCCAAGACAACGCAGGAGTGGCTTCAGGACAAGTCTCTGAATATCCTTGAGTGGCCCAGCCAGAGCCTGTACTTGAACCCGATCGAACATCTCTGGAGAGACCTGGAAATAGATTTGCAGCAACGCTCCCAATCCAACGTGACAGCACTTGAGAGGATCTGCAGAGAAGAATGGGAGAAACTCCCCAAATACAGGTGTGCCAAGCTTGTAGTGTCATACCCAAGAAGACTCAAGGCTGTAATCGCTGCCAAAGGTGCTTCAACAAAATACTGAGTAAAGGGTTTGAATACTAATGTAAATGTGATATTTCAGTTTTTTATTTTGAAGAAATCAGCAAAAAATGTAAATTGAACTGTTTTTGCTAAAAAATATATATTTTACAATAAGGCAACCTAACAAAATGTGGAAAAAGTCAAGGGGTCTTAATACTTTCCGAAGGCACTGTTTATGTGACCCACTGGCTTGATTCGGTCTTATGTAGCAAAATTTGAAATGATATTTTTTACATTGGATAAAAGTAGAGACTCAGAGCTAGACAATGTTATATCATACACTACAGTTGAGGAACAATGGGAAAGTAATTATTAGTGATGCGATATCCAATATTTTCCTTGCCAAAAATAACCGATATAAAAATGTGCAGCCTTTTAAGAATTCTAGTACAATTAAATAGCTAACACACCACATGAATGCAGCGGTCTAAGGCACTGCATCTCAGTGCAAGAGGCGTCACTACAGTCCCTGGTTCTAATCCAGGCTGTATCACATCCGGCCGTGATTGGGAGTCCCATAGGGCGGCGCACAATTGTCCCAGCGTCGTCCGGGCCGTCATTGTAAATAGAATTTGTTCTTAACTGACTTGCCTAGTTACTGTAAATAAAGGTTACACACACACACACTGACCAAAAAGTTATTTTGTTGGCATTTACGTATGTCCCCATTACTAGTCAAACATAATTAAAACCTATTTCTTTCACTTACTTGCTGTGCTGTTTTGTTGTTCATTTGTTCAGTCGTTTCATTCTCAACCAGGATTTCTGTAGAATGCCGTTTGGGTCTTTGCGTGTCAAAAAAGATATATGTCAAATAACACTATATAGCTAGGTATCCTCATCTAAAATAACCCAAATTTATAAGACCGTTCTTATTTGATTAATGGTTGTCGGATCCATCTACGTGAAGCTGGTCACAATAAGGATTAGCCACAATAGTGGACTTTGCGGGTAGCCTTCAAAATAAAAGTATGGCATAATTCTACTATTTGTATTCATTTGCATCACTGTGTCACGCCCTGGTCTAAGTATTTTGTGTTTTTCTTCATGTATTGGGTCAGGCCAGGGTGTGGCATGGGGTTTTTGTATTGTGGTGTGTTTTGTCTTGGGGTTTTGGGGTGTATGTATTGGGATTGTAGCTAGTGGGGTTATCTAGCAAAGTCTATGGCTGTCTGGAGTGGTTCTCAATCAGAGGCAGGTGTTTATCGTTGTCTCTGATTGGGAACCATATTTAGGCAGCCATATTCTTTGAGTTTGTCGTGGGTGATTGTCCTTAGTGTCGTTGTTCCTATCGCTTTATTTATTTACACAGTTACGTTCTTTGTTTTGTAGTGTTTTGTGTTTATTCGTGTTTCACGTTGTTCATTAAACATGGATCGCAATCTACACGCTGCATTTTGGTCCGACTATCCTTCACACCTAGAAAACCGTAACACACTGTCAATCACATATGCTATATTTGAAGTCAAACCGCAAATTCCACTTTTGTGCCTAATCCTTATTGTGGCTAGCTTCACAACACATAACCCGGTCCGGTCGAGCGTCACTAGACGGATGAAGCTAGCTGGCTGCTAATATCTTTAGCTTTGGCCAACAGGGTTAAGTAGCTGGCTAGCTATTTATTTTCATGAACTGAAGTTCATTTCAATAGGTGAACAACAAGTGGCAACCTAGCTAATACTTACTCACAAGGATTCTTAAATCATTGCTAAGAATAATGAAAATGACTGCAGTTTCTACTGGTCATTGTTTGCAGGCTGGTTGTATTGGTGCTAGCTAGGTACCAAGCTAAAGCTAGCTATCCCAGAAGTTGCTGTCGAACAAATTATGCTTTATTACCAACGCAGTATTGTAAAGACATTGTTTTGTACAGCTTTGACAGTGCTACTGTATCTTTTTTGACACGCAAATACCTAAACGGCGTTCCATAGTATGTATGTCGTGAAGCTAATAGCAGTGACACTATTACTGTGTAACTCCGGTAGGGCAACATCTGAAAAATAGCGCACTTGGCAGTGTGTACCGGTGCTTGACCAGTCGGCGAAAGACAACATTACCCACGACAGAGTACGGTTGATTGTCAAGGGCAACGAATTCCATTATCTTGGCTTTAATGGATTTCGTCTTTGAGTTGTCTCGCTGAAATGTTCTTACTCTTTCAAATGACTTGTTGGCTGCTCAATCCACACAGCAGACATTGTGTGGGATAGGTTAGGAATGCTGTTGCATGTGTAGCGCAAAATGTTATGTGGCGTTATTACGTTATATAGGTTATATAGGTATGCGCTGTAACTTTGACATCGGTTTTTAACATTGGCGTTAAACTAAACTAGACATATCGATTCCGATATGTTTGCCGATATATCGTGCATCCCTAGTAATTATGCTTTGTAAGTTGATAAACTTGTAACCCCACCTTTGAGACTCCGCCTGCATATTTGCAATCAAATACCAGAATTTTCTCCATCTCCTTAGCTATCATACTCTGCTTCCACCGGACATTCCACTGATTTCAAAACTCGGTCCTTGTAACGTTCTGAGTGTAGTGGGTGAGAAGTCAGGCGCAGAAAGCAGTGAGTTCAGGGTAGTGCTACTTTAATGCACAACACGGCGAACATAAGCCAACCCCACGAAAACACAGGGCGTATAACAAAACAAACGCCCCAAACACGGGGACTTATACTGTCCAGCAAAACCCACAAAATGGGAAAACACGTAACCCACAGACGTGCGCACAAGTTACACAAAACAGAAGGTCACAATAATTAATCCCGCACAAAGAACCAGGCGGGCCGGCTGACTAATAAAGCCTCCCTATTATACCCAACTCAAGACAGGTGTACTCAATAAACACATAAGGAGGGGGAGGAAAGAATCAGTGGCAGCTAGTAGGACGACGACCGCCGAGCGCCACCCGAACGGGAAGGGGAGCTACCTTTGGTCGGAGCCGTGACAGTCTTCCAGAAAGTGGAGAGCATTAGCAACACTTTTGCAGTTCTATGTGATATCTTTCAAAAAATCTGTGTTAGAAAGGATTACCTACACATACTAAGCATACTAAGCATCATGTTATAGACAGAAGCATGCTACATAGCAGACCAATCCGAACTCATCTCTTGACATGTTCAGCCCATCCATTGTCTCAGCCAATCATGGCTAGCGGGAAGGTTCCTGACTTTCTCTGTGGCTAAACTAATTCTGCTCATCATTTAACAATTTTATTTGTATTTCCAGATGACATACAAATTTGTTATTAAGGCAAATAAAAGTTCACATGTTCCAGAAGGCATTTCTTTTTTTAATAAACATAATGCCTCTCCTGTGAAGTAATGAAGCGGGACCTACGCCTAGTCTCCTGAAACGAGTCACATATCCACTAAACAAAAATATAAATGCAACATCAGGGTCTAAAATTCACTGCCACTGTGTCATGTAGATGGGGAAAAAACCTGCCAGGCCCTCAGATTTTTTACCAGCCTGAATATATTTTTGTTATAATTACATAAAAAAACTGATGACCATGCTTTGTAATGTTTCTAAAACAAGAAATGTATTATTAAGAAGTAATGTGGTATTTTGCTCAATTTTTGTTGTTCTTGTGTGACCTGTCTTTTACCCCAAATATCAGATGATTAAAAAAAAATCTGCTGCCCATTTAAGGGAGGGAGGTTACCGTGGTAATAGGGCCACTCAAGTCTGTATGTGTGTGTGTAAGATTTGGGATGTGACTAGTAATAGACCGCTTCTCTTCGCTATCAGTTGAAGCAAAAGATTCAAACTGACATTTGAAAACAGCCAAGCTTGTGAACAAAACAATGTATTAAGCCAAGAAACCGGAGGACAATGCTGACTTGAGTAAATTATACCAACTATTATGCTTGTGTAAGCTCCTTGTATCTATCAGCCCTTCACTCACAGTGCACAAAGCTGTTGCTGCGCAAGGTGGGATCTAGGATTTGTATTTCTTTGTGCGATTAGCAGATATGAAACAAAACAGCAGAAATACTTTGAAAACAGCTTTGCACATATTCTAATACTTGACTTTTGACTATATTTTGTATTCACAAATTCAAATGTAATGCGCGCACTCTAGAGCCCTGAAAATGTATCACCTGCCAACGTGGCTGGTGAAATAGCCATTCTTACCCGCTAATACCTAAATCTACCCGCATTTGGCGGGTGTTAATTTTAGTGAGCATTTTTCTTTGCTAAGATAAACCATCCACCTGACAGGTGTGCATTATCAAGAAGCTGGTTAAGCAGCCTCATTACAGAGGTGCACCTTATGCTGGGGACAATAAAAGGCCACTCTAAAATGTGCAGTTTTGTCACACAACACAATGCCACAGATGTCTCAAGTGTTGAGGGAGAGTGGAATTGCTATGCTGAGTGCAGGAATGGCCACCAGAGCTGTTGCCAGGAAATTTGATCTTAATTTCTCTACCATAAGCCACCTCCAACCTTGTTTTAGAGAACTTGGCAGTACATCGAACCGGCCTCACAACTGCAGACCACGTGTATGACGTCGTGTGGGCGAGGTTTGCTGATGTCAATGAACAGAGTGCCCCATTGTGGTGGTTGGGTTATGGTATGTGCAGGCATAAGCTACGGACAACGAGCAAAATTGCATTTTATCGATGGCAATTTGAATGCACAGAGATACCGTGACGAGATCCTGAGGCCCATTGTCGTGCCATTCATCCACCACCATCACCTCATGTTTCAGCATGATAATGCACGGCCCCATGTTGCAAGGATTTGTACACTATTCCTGGAAGCTGAAAATGTTCCAGTTCTTCCACGGCCTGCATACTCACCAGACATGTCATCCATTGAGCATGTTTGGAATACTATGGATTGACGTGTTCAAGTACCCACCAATATCCAGCAACTTCGCACAGCCATTGAAAAGGAGTGGGACAACAGTTCACAGGCCACAATCAATTGAGTGGCCCAGCCAGAGCCCGGACTGGAACCCGATAGAACATCTCTGGAGAGACCTGAAAATAGCTGTGCAGCAACACTACCCATCCAACCTGACAGAGCTTGAGAGGATCTGCAGAGAAGAATGGGAGAAACTCCACAAATACAGGTGTACCAAGCTTGTAGCGTCATACCTGTCACGATCGTCGAAATGAGCGGACCAAGGCGCAGCGTGAGTTGAGTTCCACATATTTAATACAAAGTTAAACTTCAAACAACGAACGTGAAAGCCGTGGTGCAACATGCACACACACAAAACAATATCCCACAAAACAGGTGGGAACAAAGGACAACTTAAGTATGATCCCCAATTAGAGACAATTGTAATCATTGGGAACCATACGCAAAAACAAACATAGAAATACAAATACTAGAAACCCCCCCTAATCACACCCTGACCTAAAATACCACAGAGAACTCCGAGGGCTCAGGGCGTGACAATACCCAAGACTCGAGGCTGTAATCGCTGCCAAAGGTGCTTCATCAAAGTACTGAGTAAAAGGTCTGAATACTTATGTAAATGTAAAATGTTATTTTTTTTTATTTTAATACATTTGCAACAATTTCTAAAAAGCTGTTTTTGCTTTGTCATTATGGGGTATTGTGTGTAGATTGATCAATTTTAGAATAAGGCTGTAACGTAACAAAATGTGGAAAAACTCTAGGGGCCTGAATACTTTCTGAATGTACTGTATAGGTCAAATTTGAGCTTGAATATTAGCTGTGTGGTTCATACATAGATACATGTTTTATCTCATGAAACCACCCAAATCCTTAGATTTAGGCAAAATATATGTTTTTGCTCCAATCAGGTCATCTCTGGACCGTATTTCTGTCTATTTAAGGGACCCATTTTGGCAACTAAAATTAGGCCTGTGTACTAGATCCCCATAAACATTTTTATGATTATTCTTTTGAGCTTTAACCTTATTCAATGTTTTGATATTATTCACCCTGCAGAGTAAAAGTGAGGCAGTACCTGAGATGATCTCCACCCATGTGCCGCCTCCTTCCCAGCAGCAGACGCCTCACCCTCACACACAACTCATGTTGGCAGGGAGTCAGCTGGCAGGGGTAAGCACTGGCACAGATGTAGTGTGTAGGCGGTTATGGTGATGGACAGTAAGCATTTTCTGCTTCGCTCATGCTCTTGCTTGCATCTCACCAAGGTTGGAGTGAATTACATTTTCATTCAATTCTGTCAATTAAGGAAGTAAACGGAAATTTAAATTCCAATCTTCCTCATTCCTGAATTGACTGAATTAAAATGGAATTCATCCCTTCTCTGCCTCTTACTGCCTGCTCAAACGCTGGGTGACACTATTCTTTTTCTCTATCTCTTCTGCTTTTTCCCCTTCTCTCTTTGGGCAAACCCTACCGTCTCCTCCACCACCTTCTCTTCTTCCCGCCTCTTCCTCAGCTGGCTGCCCT
Organism: Oncorhynchus tshawytscha; assembly: GCF_018296145.1. Classification (NCBI taxonomy): domain Eukaryota; kingdom Metazoa; phylum Chordata; class Actinopteri; order Salmoniformes; family Salmonidae; genus Oncorhynchus; species Oncorhynchus tshawytscha. The sequence continues at coordinate 35,559,226 of NC_056441.1, forward strand.
CTTGCCTGCGCAGCAGCAGCTGTTGCTTCAGCAGGCCCAGGCTCAGCTCCTGGCCGCCGCGGTGCAGCAGTCCAATGCGGCTCACGCTGCTCATGCCGCTCACGCAGCCGCCCAAGCCAATCAGCAGCAGCAGCAGCAACAACAGCTGACCAAACAGGAGCAAGCCCCGCCCCAGCTCACCCTCTCTCAGCCTATCCAGCTCACCGCCCAGGTAGGAGCGGCCAGTCACGGATCAGATATGACCAGCTTTAAGCCAATCTAACTCACTAACCAACACTTGTCTGTCAGAAGTGTTTCTCTATATACTCTTAGGTGTTGTTACTTTGAAGGCTGGGGCTGTGCACATTTGGGTTCTTTGCTAATTTCTTTGCATTGTATTGTGTGTATGTTGCTCTGTTCAGAAATCATACATGACTCGTTGACCCTTTTCTCTCTCTCGCTTCCTCCTGTAGGATATCCAGCAGCTGTTGCAGCTGCAGCAGTTAGTCCTGATGCCCGGCCACCACCTGCAGTCTCCTCAGTTCCTCCTGCCTCAGGCCCAGGGACAACAGGGGCAGCAGGGTAAGTGGGACCTACTAAGTAAGTGGGAACCACCATCATCAACACTGTCACTTCCTCTTGGCACAAAACATCATGTAGAGCTTGGTGTTCTGATCTAACTGCTTAGTTCTAAAACAAGTTAGAATAAAGTTGTAACAATACAGTTAAAAAACACTAAATTAGTGTTCATATAATTACAATACTTTAATAGTGTTAATAGTATTAACGGCCTCTCCGTTGTGTTCCTTAGGTTTGCTCTCGACACCTAATTTAATTCCGCTACCTCAACATCAGCAAAGCCAGGGGAGTCTTCTAACTATTCCACCCAGGCTGGGACTGCATGCACAGGTATAGTATTATTGAAAACCACCTCAAATATGTGTGTCCGTGTGTGTGTTGAGACTGGACTTTATAACATACATACTTGTAAGTAGGGTAGGGATCTGCCTCTACAAGCAGAAAACAAAGAGCTCTGTGGAATCAGTGCTGGTGCATTGATCCAAACGCTGATCTAATCAAACACCAAACCCGTAACCCAGAGTGTGTTTGAATTGATCCACAGTTTAAACATTGCTAATGTCAGTGTGCCAGCCACCCCTCGCCATTCCACAGGAATGATATGGGTTTATGTCTCCCATACTGTAGCGTCGCCATGGTGATGGCCTCTCATCTTTACAGAGGGACAAGAGCGGGGACGGCGGGGTGACCTCCGGGGCCTCGGCAGCCCCCATGACCTCAGTGACCTCTGGCCCTCACGGCGAGGAGCCCAGTGACCTGGAGGAGCTGGAGCAGTTCGCCCGCACCTTCAAACAGAGACGCATCAAACTGGGCTTCACACAGGTAAGTTTGTATGCGTGTGTGTGTTGTGATAAAGGGCAAGAGAACCATGAGCAATTTGATCAAGCTAGACTACATATGGGTCAGAGTGTGTGTTGGTGTGTGTGTGCGTGGGTCAGAGTGTGTATGTGTGTTTGCAGTGAGGGGGGGCAGGAGGAGCTAGAGGCCAGAATGAAGATGACTGTTTAACACAAATTCTCTCTTCCCTCAGGGTGACGTAGGCATGGCGATGGGGAAACTGTATGGGAATGACTTCAGCCAGACCACCATCTCTCGCTTTGAGGCCCTAAACCTGAGCTTTAAGAACATGTGCAAGCTCAAGCCTCTGCTTGAGAAGTGGCTAAACGATGCGGAGACCATGGCGATAGACAGCATGCTTCCCAGCCCGAACTCTCTCTCCTCCCCCATGATGGGGTTTGAGGGCATGCCGGGGCGTCGCAGGAAGAAACGCACCAGCATCGAGACCAACGTCCGCGTGGCCTTAGAGCGCAATTTCATCTTGGTGAGAAAGAGATACGTCCCACAACAGACTCCTAAGGAACACACTCAAATGACATTCTACTCCCTACCCTGCACTCACAGTGGAGTACATAAACCAATGACTCTGTTCACAACAGTTTATTTCACTTTTTGATTAACATTTCATTTAACGTAAATAAATATTTACCCTTGCTTAGTATTTTCTAAATATTGCTGAAACTGTTGAATGTAACATTGACAACATGTCAGCTTTATGCAATATAAAATGTTTGTGGCCTGTGACAACATGATTGACCATGATTTTTGACTGTGTTCCCTCCAGAACCAGAAGCCTAACTCAGAGGAGATTCTCCTGATGGGCCAGCAGCTCAACATGGAGAAGGAGGTGATTCGGGTCTGGTTCTGCAACCGGCGCCAGAAAGAGAAGCGCATCAACCCTTGCAGTGCCACCCCTCCCCTGCCCAGCCAGCCCCCTTCCATGACGCACAAAACCCCCTGCTACAGCCCGCACATGGTATGACCCCGCACTCACCCCATCCTCACTCTCCCCACCATGCCTCTCATTGGCAGGCCTTTGGTCCTTTGCCTCCCTGCTCCTTAGTTTGGAAACAAACTGTCTAAATACAAGTCAGGCATCATGAGAGGAATAGATCTTTGACTCTCTGGATCTATGGACTTGCCCCCCTCCCTCTGCATGACCCCATGTGTGACCCTGTGGCCTAACCCATCCTGCACTGCTCCACTCTCAGCACCGTGCAAATGACTACACTGTTGTATGAGGTGCCAAATGTTACAGACCAACCCACACGTCATCACAGTTACACCATGAGAGCATGTTTCTTCTGTCTCTCTCCTCTTCACGGCCTATCCACCGCTCCTTTTCTTTCTTTCTTTCTTTCTTTCTTTCTTTCTTTCTTTCTTTCTTTCTTTCTTTCTTTCTTTCTTTCTTTCTTTCTTTCTTTCTTTCTTTCTTTCTTTCTTTCTTTCTTTCTTTCTTTCTTTCTTTCTTTCTTTTTCTTTCTGTTCCTCTCCCTCCAGGTGTCCAGTCAGGGGCTGCACCAGGCTGCCACCAGCCTCAGCACAACAGGTGAGGCAATAGATTTTTGGATACATTTGTGTTTTTGCGAAGCTAGGCCATAAGTGCCAGAGGTCTAAATTCCCTTTAGTGGACTAAGACATAGAGACGAGTGCAGATGCCCAGTACCATGGACATTGGGAAAACCTAGCAATGTAACCAAATATACTGTATACCATTCATATTACCACTGATGGTTCGCGCTCTCTTTCTCAGTGACCAGTCCATTACCCTCGGTGACCTGCCCTCTGACCCCCTGTGGCTCTGCAGCCACCAGCTCCACCCCCTCCTCTAGGACTCCACCTCCACACAGCACAGCCAGCCCCGCTCCTTCCACCCTCAGTACCCACAGCCTGAACGCTGGGTGAGTGTCTTGTCTGTCTTGTCTGTCTGTCTGTCTCTCTCTCTCTTTCTCTCTCTCTCTCTCTCTCTCTCTCTACTACTCTACACTTTCTCAATCTAACACTGAACAATCCCTCATACTCAACAAACACACTTTCATATTCGCTGGGTTAGTGTCCCCTAATTATATAATTATACTCTATCCTCTCTGTCCCTTGAACACTCAACGACTGCTGCTCAATAGAACACTGACTCCTAACACTGAATCCTCAATATCTGCTAAACTGTGTCCGCAGCCAATAAAGTCAACTTTGAAACTGGATGAGGTGATATTTACTGACTTGCTGGGAATTTGTGGTATGGGGCTACATGGGAAAAGTCATGTCACCCCACCTGTTTAGCAGCAAATCTGAAAGTTCTCACACATATGAAGAAACATGAATATTTGTCAACCCAGAGTCAGACCCAGGCCAATGCATGAATTGAAAACATGTTGTGTACCCTTAATAGAAAAACATGAGGGTGTTTGATTAATGAGCTTTCACTTAACCCTCTTGGTCCTTTTCTCTATCTCTGCATGTGTGAATGTGTGTGTATGTGCACATGGGGGAATATGGATCCATACATATTCCAGGAACACAATGATGAGAGTAAGCACAGGGATGAACCAGGCTCTCGTCAGCAGCAATCACCTGGCCACAATGCAAGGTGTGTTTGTCTGACAAAATCGGTGTGTATCCAGATTATGGACGGTATTCTGACTTCTAATAAGCACACGCAACACTGCCTGGCGTAAATCATGACTTGGTGTCAATAGGATACAATTTTGAGTTAAGCGTGCAGATCTCAAGTCAGAAAAGAAGATGTCCCTCCATTTGCCATCATTTCAACATGCGAATTCAGATCAGTTGAAATTGCATGTCTTCACACCATCCCATTCCATCCATATCACCACCAAGTAGATCATGGGAGTGTCGTGTGTGTCTGTGTGTATGTGCCAGGTGTTTTTCTGTAAGCTCTGACTGGCTAAGCTCTCCTTGCTCTACTCATACTACGTTCTCTCATCTGTTGCAATGTCTCACCTTCATCATCACCATCCTTCATCTCACCATGTCATCAGTTACAGTGTCACCCAAATCGATGCCGATGTATCTCTGGTAGGTGTATTCACTTATTCTTTCTCCTCTACCTTTCTCTTCCCCCACCAATCCTTCCACCTGCCTCTCTCACCCCGTCCCCTGTAACTCTATCATGGTTCAGCTCTGGCTGCCAGTGGTGGGCAGCTGCCCATTTCCAGTCTTGAGGCCGGAGGTCAGATGATCCTGGGCGGGGCGGGGGTTCGCCCCTCCCTATTCCTCAACCGCCACACCCTCCTGCCTATGGCGTCCCACCAAGTCGGCGTGGGTTTGGTCGGCGGTCCCAGGGGAGCCTCTCCACCCCCCGGCGCCAGTGGCATGGACGTCGACTCCTGCTCCGCCTCTCCCTGCTCCAGCCCCGCCTCCTTCGGCTCGTTCAGCGAAGCCTCACCGCCGCCGCTTGGCGGGGCCATGGCCGAGTGACGACGACACAACCCAAAGGATCCTATCAGAAGGAGGAGGAGGAGTTTTAGTGGAGCTTTACAGAAACACCTCACCTTTCAACCAAAGCCATCTCTCTCTCCCTCCATTTGTCGTCTCCGCTCTCTCTCCCGGAGTCTTTCAAAGCCAAAAAAAATACACAGATTGAAAGAGGAAGAAGAGAGCGAGAAAGAATGGAGAGGAGGAGAGAACAGGAGAACGGTGGAGATTTAAACCAAAAAAATATATATATCTATACAGTTGGAGAGGTGGCATTGTGGAACACAGTGAATGCTAATGTACATTTACTCCTTTCTCTGGAAAAGAAGAAATGAGCTGAAAAACCTGATGAAAAAGAGGGCAGGGATGAGAAATGAACTAAGACTGAGAGAGAGATGGGTGGCAAGGACAGGAAAAGAAGGAAAGAAAAGACTTTCAACAAGCTTCAGCAGATGGATGGAAAGAAAACCACGTTTTTAAAAAACCTACAGGGGAAAAACACACAAAGACAAAAATGACAAACATGCCACAATCTCCAAAACCGAAATACCAAAAACTGAAACCAAAAAAACGGAGAGAAAAGCTTTACTTAAGACTTATGATTCTGATCTGTCCAGGATCAGCACATCAACCACACTTAACAAGGCCAAAAACATGTATCATTTCATCATAATATATTATTTTAAAGTTTTGTTTTCAACACTTTTACAACGCTTATTTTTAGTATTTTATATGATTTGAGCTATGGGTTATGTCATAGCAAATGATTTGATATAGATATCTTAGCAGTGTCAGTCCTCCCTCTACCTACCTCTCTAGTGGCTCTACAGTTTTAACCTAGTTACAGTATTAAACTGTGTTGTGGATTTAGCAGTCACCTCAGACTAATAACAATTAGTAACTTTCCAACTTATTTTGTGGTTTATTTTCTTATTTCTGATTTTTCTAATGATCATCGTAATTATCATCATCATCATTAGGGTTATTATCTTCAATATTTGTTTAATATGATGAGATATTTTTCTTTTTCTAGGCAGGTCAGTTAAGAACAACATCTTATTTACAATGACGGCCTACCCCGACCAAACCCGGATGACGCTTGGCCAATTGTGCGCCGCCCTATGGGACTCCCAATCACGGCCGGTTGTGATACAGCCTGGATATTATTGCCTCCTTTGTTTCATAACTTATTTTATACAGTGGATTCAAATTATTGACACCCTTGATAAAGATGAGAAATTAATTACTAAAATACTGGGCTATATTGTATGCAAAAAAAATGGGAAGTTATGTTATACAAATAATTGCTCAGAGAAAGAGATTCTGTTTAACTAGCAATACAAAAAAATACAAATAAAGATAGGGGTCAAAATTATTGGCACCCCTGTTTTCAATACTCCAGCATCCTCCCCTTGTGAGGATAAGGACACTGAGCCTTTTCTAAAATGTTTTATGATATTGGAGAACACGTTGGGAGGGATCTTTGACCATTTCTCCATACAGAATCTCTCCAGATCCTTGATATAATTTGTCTGCGCTTATGGCCTTCCATCTTCAATTCAAACCACAGGTTTTCAATGGGGTTCAAGTCTGGAGACTGAGATGGCCATAGCAAAATGTTGATGTGTGGTCAATTAACCATTTCTTTATGGATTTTGATTAGTGGTTGGGGTTATTGTCTTGCTGGAATAGTCCCATAACATCAATGATCCACCACCCTATTTTACCGTATGAGGAAAGTTTTCACCACTGGTGTGCGTGGCCAAAGAGATCCATTTTCATGTTACCTGAACATAGAGCTCTTTGGCCAAGCACACCAGTGGTGGGTTTGGTGTTGAAAAACCGAAGCATATGCATAAAAGTACCTCATACCAATGGTAAAATATGGTGGTGGATCTTTGATGTTATGGGGCTATTTTGCTTCCACTGGTCCTGGGGCCCTTGTTTTAAGGTCAACGGCATCATGAACTTTACCAAGTACCAGGGCATTTTAACCGAAAACCCGGTTGCCTCTGCTAGGAGGCTGACACTTGGCAGCAAGTGGAACTTCCAGCAAGACAATAACCCCAAGCGCTAATCAAAATCCATATAGAAATGGTTAATTGACAACAAAATCAACATTTTGCAATGGCCATCTCAGTCTCCGGACTTGAATCCCATTGAAAAATTGTTGTTTGAAGGCTCAGTGTAGTTATCCTCGCAAGGGGAGGGTGCTAGAGTATTTTAAATATTAATTCTGACCACTATCTTTTTTAGATTTTCTTGTATTACATGTTAAAAAATATATATTTCTCTGAGCAATTGTATTAGTGTAAAATATAATTTCTCCAGGTTTAAAAACAACAACAAAATAGCTCAGTATTTTTATAATTTATTTTATACTGTTTTTTGAATCACCTTTATCAAGGGTGCCAATACGGATGGACCTGACTGTATATGAACACCAAAATGTACTCTACTGCCTGTTGCTTCAAGCACACACACACACACACACACACACACACACACACACACACACACACACACACACTACACTAGAATGTATTGAGATGTTGAACTAAAATAATCCTTTATGCCTTTCATTATATTTGTTTGCCTGTTTTGTTAAATACACTACCGTTCAAAAGTTTGGGGTCACTTAGAAATGTCCTTGTTTTTGAAAGAAAAGCTATTTTTTTGTCTATTAAAATAACATCAAATTGATCAGAAATACAGTGTAGACATTGTTAATGTTGTAAATTACTATTGTAGTAGGAAACGGCTGATTTTTAATGGAATATCTACATAGGCAAACAGAGGCCCATTATCAGCAACCATCACTCCAGTGTTCCAATGGCACCTTGTGTTAGCTAATCCAAGTTTATCATTTTAAAAGGCTGATTGATCATTAGAAAACCCTTTTGCAATTATGTTAGCACTGCTGAAAACTGTTGTTTTGATTTAAGAAGCAATAAAACGGGCCTTCTTTAGACTAGTTGAGTATCTGGAGCATCGGCTTTTGTGGGTTCGATTACAGGCTCAAAATGGCCAGAAACAAAGCACTTTCTTCTGAAACTCATCAGTCTATTCTTGTTCTGAGAAATGAAGGCTATTCCATGCAAGAAATTGCCCAGAAACTGAAGATTTAGTACAACGCTGTATACTACTGTGTACTACTACTTCTGATCAATTTAATGTTAATTTAATGGATAAATAATTAGCTTTTCTTTCAAAAACAAGGACATTTCTAAGTGACCCCAAGCTTTTGAACGGTAGTGTATATAATTTCCATATAATTCCACCAACTTCATATCATTCACTTCCAGTCAGTCACTCTTGGATACCAAAGCATTGTTTCTCCCGACTGGAAGAGCCGGGAAACAAGTGTTCAGACAGAAACCTCAGCAGTGTCAAAAACCAAACACCCAATAACAGGACGACTCCACACCAAAATAAAGTGACAGCGTCCCTCCCAGTCCCCAACCCCCTGCCCTCCATCCCTTCTGTCCCTCTCCTTTGCCTCGAAAGATGGGGTGAAAGGGCCAAAAAAGAAGAGAAGAAAACAAGAAGACTACCCAGAGAAGTCAAAGGCGAAAAAAGGATCTGTTAAAAACTGCAGGGGAAAACCGAGGAGAAAGCTGGAACGGAGGACCCAAACCAAAAAAGAACCTAACCAAAACCTCCGTATGAGCAACTAAACTGAACAGATAAGAAACCAAAAACCAAATGCAACACGTTGTAGACAAAGAGGAGGAGGAAGAGAGAGGGAGGGGTCAAGCCCTGTCTGTCACAGTCTGAGACAGAGGCTTTCCCTCTCATTCTCTCCTCCCTCCTCCATTTGTGAACTCCTTTGTTCACCCTTTTCCTGGACGGAATAGCTAATGACCTCGTGGAACTGAATTTTAAAATATATATTTTTCGTTTTTGCTTTTCATGGTCTGTCTGTCGATTGCTGTATGACTTTGTCTCATTGCTTTCTACTTGACTGGGTGATTTATTGCCTATTTTCATATCTTGTCTGGGTTATTTTTTGTTGTTGTGCTTTTTTCATTAGGTGGTTGGAAAGAATACTGTGAAAATGTAGCTTCCAAATCTTTCTTTGATCAAGAATGTCGTGAAAAAGCCAAAACTGAATACCAAAAGCGAAACTTTTTGACACAGACATACCAAATACCAACCAAACCAATGCACAATTGTCAGAGAGGAACAGTTGGAAACTGTGTTTGTGCTAGGTTTTCTGGATAGATATATAGAAAGACTGGTAGAGCAAGAAAGGTACTGTGCGAGCGTGTGCATTCAGGCATGCTTCCATACATGATTGCCCGTATACCTGTGTGTGAGATATGGATGGTGTGTATGTGACAGGAGAGGAAAAGTGAGATCGAATGAGTGTGTGGAAAGATTTATTCTCTTGCATATTAACCAACCCATAAAGATTCAGTACACACTGTTCTGTCTAGTGTACCACAGAATAGTGTTTGATAAAGGCATGGAACTTCACGAGTGAAATGAAGCATACTTGGGCACATATAGGCAGATATTAAAGGCAACCAATGATAATATTGTGGGGAGGGGCGGGCGGAAATCAACTGAAAACCAGTTGACAGACACTTTTAGAGGGGATGTATCTGTTAGTGCTTCAATAGATTTTGTAGGAAAAAAATATATATGTTCTACTGCTTATTTATTGCTAATGTATAAAAGGCTGTGAAGTGATCCTTGATACAAATGTTGATGATAACAATGACTTGATTTTAGACCAAAAGCTTTAAACTATCTCTCTGGGGATCTTTGTTTGAAGATGTGTATTTATTCATGTTCAGGGGAGGATACATTTCTTTGCAAATGATTTGTACGTTATGAACTCTCACCTGTTTATTTATTGATTCATTCGTTTATGTAATTTATTTGTTCTATTTCTGGATTGGGACCTTTGAGGTTCTATTTTGGAGAGAGGTGATCTTGAGATTAAGACAAGAAGACAAAATGCTTTAAAACACAAAGAAAAAGGCGGAGCTTTAAAACAAAAACTGAAACCAAATGTAAAGACTGTGGGTGTCATCTCATTGCCCATGTCAACTGATTAAAACCCTAACCTAACGGAGAGGAAGAGAGGGAGAGCCTATCAAACTGATCCATGAAATGGGTACATTTTAGAGTTACAGTGGCCCCTGAATTTTCTCCTTTCTCTTTTCTGCTTACACCTGTGAGTGTCAATAGGAGTTCAGACACGTCTAGATGCCTCTAGATGTTCACACTTTCTCCAGCTCGCCCTTTCTCTCTCTCTCTCTCTCTCTCTCTCTCTCTCTCTCGCTGTCTGGTCCCGTCTTTCATTTCAAGGCGAGGGCGACGTCATATATACCTCATATTCTTTGATGAAAAACCAAATAGACAGAAGCTTTAATAAGACGTGACCCTGGTCGTCTTGGCTCAGGAGAGAGATACAAGAAGTGGCCTGGCTATTGAGTTTGATGAACAAGCCTTTAGAACACTTATTTTTAAACGGTTAAAAAAGAGACGTTTGTAAGCAGTTTCCTCTGTTTTATAGGTCACTCCTCAGAAGTAGATGCACCACTTCTCTCTCCTTCAGTGGGTCTTTGATTTCTGTTGACAATGTTGTGAGGGTACTGGAGGTGTTTATGGCAATGTTTCTTCTGAGAAGGTGTGTGTGGGATATTAACATGATGCTAATACTGTACAGTATGTGTGCCTGTGTAGGGCTCTCCTGTGGTGGACCGAGAATGATACCAAAGTCAAACCACCACAGTGAGACCACACACACAAAACACACACACACACGCACACACACACACACACACACACACAGTTAATCCATGTGTATATAAACATTCAGGAGTCTTCATAAAGACTGTAAATGCTACATAATGGTGTTTATTACCCTTCATTGACATCAAAAGACATACTACTGTCTTCAAGAGCACTTAATGCTATGAAGAAATGCGCCTTGAATTGTGACCATTTTATACTGTAGTTATAAGTGGCTATGAATGTTTGTTTTATGTGCTTATTAAGAATATCCTCAATTTATAGGTCTCCATGAACTAAGATATTTCTTTGGCCTTGAGAACACAAATATGTCTGAACATCACATCAAATCAAAGTGGATATAGTAAAAGAGAGAACAAACAGTGAATTTGGCACATATTCTTTGTTTATTTTTTAAACATATTTTTTTCTACAGTACAGCTTAAATCCAAAGGTAATTTCATTCGTACGGCAAAGAAAGATTTTACTAATGAAAACCTCAATAGTGAAAACCAAAGAACTCCACCAACCTTTTTTATTTTACACATAAAAATTTCCATTTTTCTTTTTGATGGTAAAAACTCAAAAAGTTCTCTTTAATACAATGTTTGATGATGATGATAACTATGATGCTGATGATGATGATGAACTAAAACACTGCTCTCTAACTTTGTATCTGTTACGACCCATTTCATTTCTGTTTGTGAGTAACCTGCTTTTACCTCAAGTCTCTCTCTGAGTTAGTAACCTGTTTTTTTTATTTTGTTCCCAACTGTTAGCCTGTCCCTTATTCATCGCTATGGGTGTGCCTGTTGTTTGGGGGGGACAAATGAAACAGTAAGTGTTAGGAATAAAGTGCGAATTTAGACCAATCTGTCCATGTCTTTTATTTATTTGCCCTCTTGGTGTTCAAAACCAGTTATTGAATGTCTTGCATATGACTAAAGAGATATTTTTGCAGTGCCAGTATGTAGATTTAAAGTAGGATTTTGAACTCAATTTGAAGCTGAGTTCAATCAGGTAACAGTTAACATTGTTTTATTGAAAAAAAAGGGATCCAAATGGGTATTTCTGCATCAGGAGAAGAATAAAGTATATTGTCTTCTCCCTGAAACCCTATTACCGGTTTTGGTCAAGAAAGCCCTAAGTCGGTGAACTCATGAATAACTGTCTATATGCAAAATAGAGTCCTTGATAAGAGTAGATACACAAAGAAAAGTAGGTTAGAGGTCCAATGTCTCTAGACTAGATACACTACATGAACAAAAGTATGTGGACACCTGCCTCTCTGAACATCTCATTACAAAATCATGGGCATTAATATGGCGTTTGTCCCCTCTTTGCTGCAATAATACCCTCCACTCTTCTGGGAAGGCTTTCCACTAGTTGCTGGAACATTGTTGCGGGCACTTGCTTCCATTCAGCCACACGAGCATTAGTGAGGTCCGGCAATGTTGGGCAATTACGCCTGGCTCACAGTCTGCATTTCTATTCATTCCATAGGTGTTCGATGGGGGCTCTGTGCAGCCCAGTCAAGTTCTTCCGCACCAATCTCAACAAACCATTTCTGTATGGACCTTTCTTTGTGAACGGGGGCATTGTCATGCTGAAACAGGAAAGGGCCTTCCCCAAACTGTTGCCACAAAGTTGGAAGCACAGTATCGTCTAGAATGTCATACAGTATACTGTAGCGTTAAGATTTCCCTTCACTGGAACTAAGGGGCCTAGCACCGAACCATGGAAAACAGCCTCAGACCATTATTCCTCCTCCACCAAACTTTACAGTTAGCACTATGCTTTGGGGCAGGAAGTGTTCTCTTGGTTATCCACCAAACCCAGATTCGTCCATCAGATTGCCAAATGGTGATGTGTGATTCGTCACGCCAGAGAAAGTGTTTCCACTGCTCCAGATTCCAATGATGGCGAGCTTTACACCACTCCAGCCGATGCTTAGCATTGCGCATGTTGATCATAGGCTTGTGTGTAGCTGCTCGGCCATGAAGCTCCCAACAAACAGTTATTGTGCTGACGTTGCTTCCAGAGGCAATGTGGAACTCTGTAGTGAGTTGCGCGCTTCAGCACTCGGCGGTCCAGTTCTGTGAGCTTGTGTGGCCTACCACTTCGCGGCTGAGCCGTTGTTGCTCCTAGACGTTTCCACTTCACAATACCAGTACTTATAATTGACTGGGGCAGCTCTAGCAGGGCAGAAATGTGAAGAACTGACTTGTTGGAAAGATGGCATCCTATGACGGTGCCACGTTGAAAGTCACTGAGCTCTTCAGTAAGGCCATTCTACTGCCAATGTTTGTCTATGGAGATTGCATGGCTGTGTGCTCGATTTTCTACACCTGTCAGCAACAGGTGTGGCTGAAATAGCCGAATCCACTAATTTGAAGGGGTGTCCACATACTTTGTGTATATATATATATATATTATATAAATAATCAGTGCCGTTTAAGATGAGGGAGGACAATATTTTTTCATGAACATGGCCTTATTTCTATTACATTGGATGACTGTCATTCATATTGCATTCACTCAGTTCAATGTAACAGGGATAGGTTTAGGCTACTACAGGATACTCAAATTTTCCCTATACCCATCATGAGGTTGCTACAAACTAGCCTATGAATGAAAGTTTGCAACATAGGTGCACACAGGTCGAGAGACAAATTTGAGGTGACAGACAGTGACACATGGACTGATGGTGACATTCAATACCACCGTGCACACTCTTGCCTGCATCTAGCTGATCTATGGTGTAATCGTTGGTCCCAACAGTTGCAAACAAGAACTTCTATTGGACAAATTCAGGTATGTTTATTCTCGTTTTGTCCCGTTTAGGAAATTCTTTTCAACAGAATCAGCGGAATAAATACATCCCTGATCACGCGTAAACACAGTTCACTTTCATAGTAGTCAAGTTGTATTCCTTCTCGCATCTATGCGCTCTCACCTCTTCCCATTGCTTGTGTACTTCAATGCACTTCACATCAACTGTATGTCACCAAGCGAAAAAACCTTTCCAAGCCTAACCACTACACACAGTCTACTTCGTTGTCACCATCTAAAGTTACCTCATAGTCAGCATAGCTAATTGAATTAATGCTTTAGTAAACCCGCTACAAACATGCAGTAATGTTACAGTAAAAAGTCAGTATGCACTTACACCGGCGGGCCCAGGTGGCAATAAATGAGTAAAACCAAAAGCTTACCTTGAGTTCCAGTGTTGTGTTGGATAGTCATAGCCAGCTAGCTAACATAGCATCCCTCTGTAGGCTGAACCAGCTAGCTGCATTTTCTAGCTAAGTAAGTGAAACTGAAAGTGAGAAGAAAAAAAACGACACTATTTCTCAAAACTCTTCAACTGTTGTCTTTCTTTCTCTTTGAGTCAACTACTCACCACATTTTATGCACTGCAGTGCTAGCTAGCTGTAGCTTATGCTTTCAATACTAGATTAGTTATCTGATCCTTTGATTGGGTTGACATAATGTTAGTTTGTGCTGCAAGAGCTCTGATAGGTTAGAGGACATCCTTTGGAAGTTGTAATTTATTACTGTGTAAGTCTATGGAAGGGGGTGAGAACCATGAGCCTCCTAGGTTTTGTATTGAAGTCAATGTACCCAGGGGAGGATGGAAGCTAGCTGTCCTCCGACTACACCATGGTGCTACCCTACAGAGTGCTGTTGAGGATCCTGTTGATCTTCACTGCAAAACAGTGTGTTTAAATACATTTTTTGGTGACGTGATTATATTTAGTATAGTTTTATCTAAAAAGGATAACTTTTTAAATGTTTTAAAACATTTATTTTTATGAAATTCACTGAAAAGGATGTTCCTCCCCTTCCTCCTCTGAGTAGCCTCCACGTATGTATATATACTTTTAACCTCTTTACACTGTTCAGTCATGCACGCTATTCTTACTTTATTTTGAAATAGGTGTAAGTTATTCAGGTATAATTTTATAATATCATCATGATTAACCCAAATTCAGCTATAGTATGCTATACCTACACTGTGGTTTAGAGTTTGGTCAGACTTTGTGCAGTCTTTCTAGTAAATTAGTGGGTGGCATTGTGTTTTTCAGTTTTAATCGAGGATATCGTGGATCGTCTGGGATTGATATACAATACTCATCCTACATGATGGATACATTAATTAATTGAGATTAGACTGTTGCTGCTTCCCAGAATCACACATGACATGAATTGGAAAATATCATCCTTCTTTTCAGTATATGACAATAACAGGGGTAGAGCCCACAGAGGGAGATTACCAAGTAACCAAAACCAAACAGACTTGCGTCATCTTAATCGAGTGACAAATCTCACTTTAAATCATCCTTTCACAAGACTGCGTAGTGTCTGTCTGAGAGTTAATGCGGGTAACAATCTCCCGATGCTTTTGGTCTGGTGTGGTGAATGGTAACAAACTCCTGATGC
The DNA here is from genome assembly GCF_018296145.1 of Oncorhynchus tshawytscha. Taxonomy (NCBI): domain Eukaryota; kingdom Metazoa; phylum Chordata; class Actinopteri; order Salmoniformes; family Salmonidae; genus Oncorhynchus; species Oncorhynchus tshawytscha. The sequence goes on from NC_056441.1 coordinate 35,574,244, forward strand.
TTTTGGTCTGGTGTGGTGGATCTGGGTGGCCTAGTAGTGTAGGAGGGAGGGAGGGAGAACTGACGAGGGATCTTTCCAGTCAGTCCCAGTCCTTCTTCCTCTCTTCTGGGAAGTCTTGTTTATCCTACATGTGTTAGCCGAGGAATCCATCAAGGGCTAGTAACGAATGGAGAGCCTGCCGGGCTGTTGCAGAGGGTGTCTGTGTGTGTTGGGCATGCACACACGTTCCACTGCCTAGTGAGGTGAGAAAGCCCCCCCCCGTAATACACAGTTGAGACTATTGGCTATTTCTCTACTAATGTTTATTGCCAGTGTGTCTCAAATTCACCAACAGACACCACATAGACTGGTGTGGGCTTAGTGAAATGCCACATTCATGCCCACACTGGCCCATTTAAATGTATAATGGAGCGTGGCATGGCCCAACACATTCTGCGTTGTTATTGGCAATTGCTCTGACGTCTGATACATCGGGCTACTAATAAGAGCCACCACTAGATGGACACCTACACAAGAATGAGAAAACATGCTTTGAGAAGGCCTGGCTGAGCTACGTGTAGGAACAGTCAATCATGGCACCCATGTACTGCTGCCGATTTAACAATTACAAAAGTGTTTTTCATGTATGATTTTGAAGGGGACCTAATCTTTTATTCAGACCAATATAGAACGGAGTATAAAACTTTTCCTTGAAAATCAGAGCAGGCCCTTCTGAATGACAAATAAAACAAATGTACTGGAAGTTGAGTACTTTGCATTCCTGACTTGAGAATAACTGGTAGCGTCAACCTGTACAGACGCGTCATGCAGGTTTAAGCTCATTTGAATACATATTTGAATTAGAGGTAAACACAAGTATTTGTGCAGGTAACACTGTGTACTGAGGAGGAACAATTCACTTCTTTAAATGTTATGCCTAAACGTGCAAATGTGTACGGTTTGGTTCGATTCTGACGTGAATAAGAAAGGGCCCGTTTGACTTTTTCCTGTTTGAAAGATATCCTGCAGCTGCATGATAAATACCATATACCGGTAAGTGTATTCCGGTGGGAACTAACAAAGGATTTCCACTGTGTTAATGGATGAATCACACGTTTATGTGTAGGAAGTTTCATTGTGTTAATGGATGAATCACACGTTTATGTGTAGGAAGTTTCATTGTGATAATGAATGAATCACATGCAGAGGACCTATATTGACCTGTAGTCTACTTCATTTCTGCCTGTCACAAATAACTATCCCAACAAATACCACTGTAATCATTTACACAGTTGAGTCAGTTAGTTACAGAGAAGACTTCCTCTCTTAACACGACCTGACCCAGAATAAAATAAAATAAGACTGCTACACTTCCGGGAAAAGCTCAGGGCCCTAGTATAAACTACGGCTATAACTATCATCCTGATTCTTTTCTGATCAGGATGATCACCTTTGGGACCCGAGGATGGGCTGCTCTATGTCTTTTGATGACTGCCACCCTCTCCATGTGTCATCTCTTGTAGACACGCGTAGTCCCGGATGACGCAACTGTCTGTCTGCTCAGTGTGCGACCACACATGGTTGAAGTTGGCGCTCGCCTCTGGACCGCCGGCTGGCTGGTTCTCCGCTCAGCAGTCCTGGCACTCTGTGCCAACCGCCATGCTTATTTTCCTTATGTGCCCAAAGGGAGCCATCGCATGTAGACTCCACCCTAGCCGAAAAACGACGAAACCTCCTAGAGCTGCAATTTAAGGTTGAGGCAGAAGTTTCTGTTCCCCAGTCCAGGTTTTTTAAAAATCCTATGTAAATAGTGGGTGTGTTGAAATTCAGTCTGATTTCAGACCTAGTTTACAGAAAGCAAGAGATGGCAGGCGTAAAACGACAATAGAGTAAGGGTAGAGAGAGAGGGTAGAGAGAGAGGGTAGAGAAAGAGCGAGGGCAGAGAGAGAGAGAGAAGTGGGAAGTGGTGTGCATGTTGCCAATCGGAATAGGAAGGGGAAGTTCCTCGGTGAGATACAGGAGACCCTGTCCTCACATACACACTGAACTCAATATGGACTGACATCGTTCCACGCATACCTCTGACTTCTGCCTCTCTCACTCTCCCTCCCCCTTTCTCCAGCCCTCTCACACTGTCATATACACACACACACTTT